>NC_037670.1:5145329-5237139 GCF_003255815.1 Theropithecus gelada | reverse complement strand
TTTTTTTTTTTTTTTTTTTTTTTTTTTTTTTTTTAGCATCCACTGGCCACCTGGTGGTGGTTGTTGTTTTTCCCTTGTGCTTGTGCTTTTTTTTTCCCCCTGTGCTTGCAGGGTTGCATTTCTGCTTGCTGTGACTTCTCAGTTCACAGCTGCAGTTGTTCAAACTTTAAATTTAAAATCCAGTCTATGTTTCTAGTAATTGCTGCCGGGAAACTGAAACAGGACTACTTGGTTTCAGAGTGAGGCTGTTGCTTCATACTAGAAGAAAAGTTTCATTAACTTGGAAAGCAAATCTCAGGATATCAAGAAAACAATAAAGGCTGTAAATTAATGCAGAACTCACTCTAAAAGGGGTATAGGGAGAAAGAAGAGACAGGAGTTTCAGTGGTCAATTGAATAGTTTCTTCATAATAGCAGTGACCTGAATTGGACTGAAAGCAGAAGGGGGTGTGTCATTTTAAGAAGGTCAGTTTGAGAGACAGCAATACTCCAGGTTTCTGTTTATATAATTGACGTTGTTAGCTAAGGGATGGATTTTCACTGTTTCCTTCTGTAGTACCTCAGTCCCTTTTAAGTAATTTTTTTTTTTTCTTGACTTAACCACCAGGGATCGTGTGGTGGTGTAGGAGGAGATTTGGGGGATGCAGAGGGGATTCTGAAGATAAACCCATATTGGCTGCCTCTGTGGTCTAAAGCCAGTTTGGAGAACGCACTACAGAAACAGGGAATTCACAGGGGATGAGTCAGAGAGAGGGACTGGAGCAGTTTGTCTTGTTTCACTTGCTGTTATCACACAGTTCACTCCTTTCTCCTCATACATTGCGTAGTCCACCATGGAGAGAAAGGGAGGAGGTTGTACATTGCCTTGACAGACTTTTTTTTTTTTTGAAATGGAGTCTTACTCTGTCACCTGGGCTGGAGTGCAGTAGCTCGATCTCAGCTTACTGCAACCTCCACCTCCCCAGCTCAAGCAATTCTCCTGTCTCAGCCTCCCGAGTAGCTGGGATTACAGGCATGTGCCACCATGCCTGGCTAATTTTTGTATTTTTAGTAGAGACGAGGTTTCACCATGTTGGCCAGGCTGGTCTCGAACTCCTGACCTCAAGTGATCCACCTTCCTCGGCCTTCCAAGGTACTGGGATTACAGGCGTGAGCCACCATACTTGGCCTCCTTGATAGACTTTTTAATGATTGTAGGGATAGAGAATGGTACAAAAGTAAATATAGTACTACTGTTTTTGATCTGGCACAGTGATGAGGACTAAGCCAGTAATGCTATGAAACCTCAAGTATTAAATTTCTAAATCTTTGGCATTAGGCACCAATCTAAGTTAAAGTTTAATGCTTTTCATCACTTGTAACATTAGCAAATCAGGGGAATGAAATATTTATCCAAATAAATAATCTTGGTAACTTCGCCAAAGTGAATGCACATTTTTCTTTGATTTCCCCATAATACATCTTTCTTTTTCAGGGGAGACAGAGGTTGGGAATGGGAGGGAGGGAGATTATTGTGAATCTCAGATTATATTGATCAGAACCACGTTTAGCTTGTTCTGGTATGTAAATTAGAGATTTGTAGTTGAGTGAAATTGATTTTGCTGAGACTAAATTAATCACAGTCCTTAATCACTGTAACCTTTAAACATTGCAGTCTTGGCCACAGCTGCAGGGCAGAGCGGTGCTCCTCCGAGCTTTATGCTGTCATTTCATGAAAGGCTGAATGCCTGTGACTTGTGCAAACAAGAATTCCCATGTACAGGCTTCAGAGCTGGTTCCCTGCCCTGCAGGGATCAGCTGGAGCATCTCCCACAGGGCCAAGAGGTTACTGTGGCCTCTTCAACCCAAGAAGTTGTTCTGCTCAGACACAAGTATTTTCAGTCTTTCTCTAAACATAATCAAACTAGCCATCACAGCGAAATGCTCACAGGAAGGTAGTCATTAGAATTAAAATCAGAAACAACCAGTTATATTGTGATAGTTTTTTCTTTAATTGTATATGTTTATATATATTTATAAATATATTTATATATTCTTTTGTATGTTTATATTATATATATATATGTTTTACCGATCACATTTTGAACTATTTGGAAGGGTGATGTGGACAATTATGAAAGATACTGAGGCATGGAGAGGTTAATTGACTCTTCAGAACTAATCCTGAGAGCCTAGAAGGAGGGTCAAGAATAGAACCTGGGTGTGGTTTGGTTTTGATGGTCATTTCAGTTATTTGTTTTCCATTTCATGCAGCATCCCAGAATCGAACCATCATTAAGCCTGCCATAGAAATGCAGATTACTTTCCCACTTTAGTTGGCATATTTGAAAATAGTTTTGTATGATTTTTTTAGCCCCTTTTGTAGTCTTTTCATGAAGTTTATACATATAGGACCCTTTTTTTAATGCCATTAACTACCAATCCTCCATTTTTCCTTTAGCTTTTCTGTATTTGCTAACTTTTATGTTCAGTTGAAGGAATTCATACACATTCAGTATAATAAAGTGCAGCTGGATCAATCATTTAAAAAAGTCAGTGAACATCTGTATTTCACAAAATCACACTCTATCAGGACTGACGGGTATACCAGGATCTAATGATCAACTTCAACTACTCAATTTTGTAAATAAAGAAACCAAGAGTAGTAAGGTGAAAACGGCTTTCTCAAGGTAATTTACTATAGCCATTCTGAGACTGTGCCCTAGCTAATTTGATTCCTGTTTAGCACTCTTCTCTATGACATTGACTGTTTTCTCTGTAAAAGGAATCCTGGCTATACAACTATTTCACAATCCGATTCCTTGTAGAAAAGCAAGTAGTGCTTAATAAATTTGACTTAAGTTGTACTTTATAAGCTAATGTAAAAGGAGATTTACCATAATCTGCCATGGTGAGTTGCTTATAGTAGGAGAAAGAATATCTTAAAACTTACTTTACGAAAAATACCAGATGCTGGTGAGGTTGCTGAGAGAAAGGAATGCTTATACAATGTTGGTAGGAATGTAAATTAATTCAACCATTGTGAAAGACAGTGTGTCAATTTTTCAAAGATCCAAAAACAGAAATAACAGTCAACCCAGCAGTTCCATTACTGGGTATATACCCAAAGGAATATAAATTGTTCTATCATAAAGATACATGTATGTGTATATTCATTGCAGCGCTACTCAGGGAGTATCAAAGGCATGGAATGCCTAAATGCCCATCAATGGTAGACTGGATAAATAAAATGTCATACATGTATACCATGTAATACTCTGCAGCCACAAAAAAGAATGAGGTCGTGTCCTTTGCAGGGACATGGTTGGGAGCTGTAGGCTATTATCCTAAGCAGGAACAGAAAACCAAATACTACATGTTCCCACTTATAAGTGGAAACTAAATGATGAGAACACATGGACACATAGAGGGGAACAATACACACTGGACCCTTTTGGAAGGTGGAAGGTGGGAGAACGAAGAGGATCAGGAAAAATAAACTAGTGGGTACTAGGCTTAATACCTGGGTGATGAAATAATCTGTACAACAAACTCCCATGACACAAGTTTACCTATATATGAGACCTGCACATAGATCGCTGAACTTAAAAGTTAAATTAAAAAACAAAAACAAAAAAACCCAGAATACTTACTTTAAAAACAATTTCTCTGGTTGTCCTTCTGTTTTTTATTGTATATTGGTTTGTGTAGGTCCATTTAATTTGTTTACTTTTTGTAATAGGAATACAATTGTCAGTGTCATATAGTGGATTGAAAATAGGCTCTGAAGCTGAAGCCTCAGGTCCAACTTTGGCCCTGACACTAGCCCTGTTACCTTTGTCAATTTACTTAACAGCTCTCTGCCCTAAACCATAACACCTACCTCACAGAGTTATTGAGATGGTTAAATAAGTTAATAAAAAGTCAAGCTCTTAGAATAGTGCTGGGCGTATATGAATATTCATTGGATATCAGCTGATATTGTAGTCATTTTCAGTTGATTTCTTCTTAATTTAAAAAATGTTCATATGTGATTTTATGTGGTTTTAGGGAATTATAAATGTAATTTAGACTTCTTACTCCATTTTGTCTGTTATAGCTTTTTTCTCAATGAAACTGATTTGGTTACCTCAGTTCTAATGCTGGCTTTGCCTCTACTTTTTGGTCACATTTAGAACATAGCATTCAGTTCTGGATATGTCCAGGATAGATAGGGGAGAAAGGCAAAAGAGAATATTAATGCAACTTGATTGTGCAGCTGTTCTTTCCACAAATATTTATTGAATGACTGCTGTTTGCCACATGTTGCTGCATAGGACACGGTGTATACCTGAGATTCCATTCCTGTAGACAAGACATTTGCCTGCTTCCTGGCACTTATACCTCTCCCCAGATTGACACCAAGCATTATTTTAGAAAGGCATTTAGTAGAATGCAGTATCAGCAAATGAAAATTGTAGAGTTGTATCTTGAAGAAACTTGACCGCACTCCCTACTCTCACATGCATCCCCACATAGAGCCAGGGCATCTCTTAAGACCCACCTTCCTGGGTTTGCTCATAGTTGGCACTTAAAACATTCTGTTGCAGTTACCTATTTTTGATGGACTCCGCAGGAGAGAGACTGTCAGTTCACAAGGGCACTGACTGTTTGGTTCTTCATTTTATTTACAGTATGCTATACAAAGGGATAGGTTTTTGTTGTTTTGAATACATCTTGAGTACTCCTTTGGAAGGACAGAGTCCAAAGGCATCTTACCTGAGCCAGAATTCATAGGGGTGGTTCCCTACTTCCCTTTCTTGTTTCCTGTACCCACTCGCCACCCTCAAATTTCCTCCCAGTAGAAGATGCTGTAGGACCTTTTCTCTTCTTCCTTTCTTTTTCCTTTTCCTCTTTCTTTTTCTTTTTGAGGTAGGGCCTCACTCTGTTGCCCATGTAGTGGCACAATCATAGCTCACTGCAGTCTCGATCTCCCAGGCTCAAGTGATCCTCCCACCTCAGCCTCCCATGTAGCTAGAATTACTGGCTAAGTTTTTAATTTTTATTTTTGGCAGAGATGAGGTCTTGCCATGTTGCCTAGGCTAGTCTTGAACTCCTGAGCTCAAGTGATTCTCCCTCTTTCATCTCCCAAAGTGTTGGGATTATAGGCATGAGCCACCATGCCCAGCCTAGGACCTTTTCTTAACTCCACTTAAGCTCTTCCATTTGAACTTTCTTTTAATTATCTGGATTTTAACTTTATCAGAATTAATCTTCCAGTAATCCTGTTTTTAGCTAGGTTAGGCTTTGGGAAGTGTGAGGCTGGATGGGAGGGAAGGAGGCCAGCAAAGGGAAAGGGACTAGCAGGTTTGAAGAGGCCACATCTGCTATTTCAGATGGGGCATCCTGAATTCATCACCCCTAAAACTTTGCTCTATGTGTTTTCTAGGCTGCAGCATCCAGATAGCACCACACCCTTCACATGTTCACTGTAGTAAAATAACGTGGAAAGGGTAGAGGTATCTGACAGATAAGAGAGTTATTTTATAAGGCTGTGATGCCCAGCACATAGGTCTATACATCACCTCCTTCCTGCTGCTCCTCTATCTGCCTTTCTTTGGTCATTGCCCCCTGCTAGTATTTAATTCTGTTGAATTTGTCCAAATTGACTTGTTTATTTAAGAAGATTACCCAAATCTGCATACAGCCTTCAGCATTGCTTTGAATCTCCTTTAGGAAAGGAAATGTAGATTCAAATACACAGGTTTATCTCTCTGACCTTTAGCTAATTATTAGATTGAGATAAATGTGTGTAAGTGACAAATTGCCTTTAATGACATTTAATCTGCATGCTGACATTAATGTCTGCTTTAGTGCCCCAGTTCCATAGAGGCAAAGAGCATGGACTTTTGTCTTAATTTGACCTATTTAAAAGGTGTTTGTGGTGAGAGTCAATCTGTGATTAACTTAATAGCATGTTTTACATGAAAAGCAATCAAATATTGATGTAAGAAGAGGCTACTAGATGACATATTTTCCAGTCTGTCATAATTGGCAAAAACATCAGAGAAAGGAGAGAGTTGCTAGTAACTAAAACTGAATGAAAGCCTCATAGCTGCCCCAAATCCAATACTGGTGAGCACATTGATAATATCTCAAGAAAGGAGGCTCTTGTTGTTGTTTATTGCCACAGTGGCCATTCACTGAACTTTGGTGGGTGTTAGACTAACAGATTTTTTTTTTTTTTTTTTTTTTTTTTTTGAGACAGAGTCTTGCTCTGTTGCCCATGCTGGAGTGCCAGGGTGCGATCTCGGCTCACTGAAACCTCTCCCTCCTGGGTTCAAGCGAGTCTCCTGCCTCAGCCTCCCGAGTAGCTGGGATTACAGGTGCACACCACCACGCCAGGCTAATTTTAGTATTTTTAGTAGAGAAAGGGTTTTACCATGTTGGCCAGGCTGGTCTCAAACTCCTGATTTCAAGCAATCTGCCCCCCTTGGCCTTCCACAGTGCTGGGATTACAGACATGCGCCACTGCGCCTGGCCTCGACTAATAGATTTTAACACCTTTTTGATTCACTAAAGCACATCATAGGGGATCATTTAAGTAAGTGACCCATTTGATTTAGGGAGTGAGAGGCCTGGGAAGTGGCATTCTTGGTGGATTTGTTGTGTGCTAGTCAGGTGTTAGGTGCTTTGCTTTTTGCATTCTCATTTAACTCCTAACTACAAGAGCATTTGTACCGACAACCCTCTAACTCGTGATATCTTTTTAAATTTCATCTCTTTCTTTTTTTTTTTTTTTTTTAAGATAAAGTCTTGCTCTGTCACCCAGGCCGGAGTGCAGTGGCATGATCACAGCTCACTGTAATCTCAAACTTCTGGGGCCAAGCAGTCCTCTTGCTTTAGTCTCTGGAATAGCTGGGACTACAGGCACATGCCACCATGACTGGCTAAATTTTTTGTAGAGACAGGGTCTTGCTGTGTTGCCTAGGCTTGTCTCAAACTCCCGGCCTCAAGTGATCTTTCTGCTTCAGCCTCCCAAAGTATTGGAATTACATGTGTGAGCCACTGTGCCCAGCCTCTAATTGGTGACTTCTCAATGAACTTTGACATACGTGTGTGTTTTATAAGATCATTATCACCGATGATAAATGCAGCTTGATTTCTAGTCAATTGGCCAAACAGGGAAACTTGAATTGAGAGAGATCATTAACAACTTTCTTTAGCACTTTAAGAGCCAAGTGATAGCTTTGCCAGTTCTTTAAACATTACAAACTGCCTTTCCTGGTGAATGTCATTTTCTTAAATTAATTTTCAGAGACTGGAATGGGTCTGTGCTACTCTATATAATTTTGTGCTGAGTGGATAGTATATTGATGGGAGAAAGTAGGAGAGTATTGATGGAAGGGCACATGTTAGAGTCTGTCTCCCTGATGACTATGTGTGAGTTTTTCAGCTTTCGCATGCCTTGATTTCCTTATCTGTAAAGTGAGGATAATGAGTTAATGTAATGTAAAGCACTTAGAAAGGTGCCTGTAGTAAGGACTTACAAATGTTGTTTTATTTATTGTTTTTGGAGTTTGGTTGGAGGATTCAAAGCAACATTCATTAAACTAAACACTCACTAAATTCACTAAAATGGTTTCCAAGTGAACTAATAAATATAGCAAAGGAGTCTCTCCTCTGCTGTGGAATGCTGAGTTGAATGCATCTGGGTGTCCATTCTGCTGTAAATCCAGGCCAAGCAAATACAGTTTCTATGCAATTAAAAGGTTGTTGACTGGCAAAGAAAAAAAAAGTGAACCATAGTTTTTCCCTCTACCCTGTAATCTGTGGTGTCTTTATGCATTACCTTAAGAGAAACTTCAGTGACTTGATTAGAGGGAGGTTTATAAACTGCTAGGAGGCAAAGCACCGAGCTCTTGACTGGCACACAGCAGGTCCACAAAGAAGGCCACTTCCCAGGGTAAGAAAGCACACACAAATTATTCAGGGACAAATGTAATGGTTAGAAGGGTGTCATAGAAACACATCAGAGTACTTTTATACTACTGCCTGACTTCTTGTTCCCCCATTCCCCATTGTAATTCTGGATTCTTAAGTTTATTTTAATGACAACCATTTTTGCCTGTCTTTAAGTAAAAGAACAGAAAAGTTACTTAAAATGCAGTCCTAATTATGTCCTAATGCAATTTTGATGCAGCAATATGCTTTCAAACAAGCAGGTACTGGGTGGCAGATTGACACAAGTATTTAGTGAATTGAGAACAACATGTGTTACATGAAATTAAAATCAAATTACAAACAATGGAATGGAATGTTGCTTTTAAAATCCTCTGAATGTTGGTTAACTTCACAGGGCAGTGCTGTGACTATTTCCATTAATCATGGAGTAGTTATATTGGGACTTGACCAAGCTCTTTTAATAGTTCAATCTGATTTATGTTTTTCTCTTCTCTATTTTTCTTTTCTGTCTCTTTATTTCTTTTTGTCATTGTTTTTGTTGACCTGTGTGTGTTTTTTTCTCTCTCTGTATCCGTTCAAGTTCTCCAGAGAAATAAAACCAATAGGAGTGTATGTGTATAAATATAAAGAGATTTATTTTAAGGAATTGGCTTACTTGATTGTGGGGGGCTGACGAGTCTGAAATCTGTAGGGCAAGCAGTAGGTTGGAAATTTGGCGGGAGTTATTGCAGTCTTGAGGCAAAATCTCTTTTTTGTGAAACCTTATTTTTGCTCTGAAGGCCTTCAGTTGAATGGATAAGACCCACCCACATTATAGAGCATAACCTCCTTTGTTTGAAGTTAAGTGATTGTAGAAGTTAACCACTTCTAGAAAATACCTTTATGGAAACATCTAAATTCATGTATGATTAATTAACTGGCTGCCTGCTATTGCTTTGCCAAGTTGATGCATAAAATTAATCGTAACATTGTCTCATTCCTTTTTCCCTCACTGTGTGTTTCTGTCTCTCATATCACATGCACACGAATGAGGTTATGGGACAGCATTAGTGTTAATGAATTTCAGGTAACAGGATAATAATCATTATAGCATCTACCAGTAATTGGACACCTATTATGTGCTGAGTCTTGTATTTGATACTTTGTATTTCTGATCTCATGGAATCCTCTTGACAATTCCATGAATTGGACAGAATTAATTTTATTTTATGGGTGAGGAAACTGAGGCTTAAAGAGCTGCCAGCTTGTATTCAGCCTATGAAGCTCAAGGTTCAAACTCCAATCTGTTTTTCCTGCAGATATACTCTCTTCTGTATCTGCTTGTTTCTCTAATATTCCCCCATCATTGTCATCACTGGCTAGTTTTCAGTGTTTCACTTGGATGAAAAACATGTCTACATACTTTTTTTTTTTTTGAGACAAAGTCTCGCTCTTGTCACCTAGGCTGAAATGCAGTGGCTGGATCTTGGCTCACTGCAACCTCTGCCTCCCAGATTCAAGTGATTCTCCTGCCTCAGCCTCTCAAGTAGCTGGGATTACAGGCATGCACTACCATGCCCAGCTAATTTTGTTTTGTATTTTTTGTAGAGATGGAGTTTCACTGAGTTGGACAGGCTGTTCTTGAATTCCTGATCTCTGGTCATCAGCCCACCTTGGCCTCCCAAAGTGCTGGGGTTACAGGCGTGAGCTGCCATGCCTGGCCTGCATACTTTTTTTTTACTAAGCATTTTTTTTTTAATAGGATGCTGAAGGAGCTGAGGTAGTGCTGAAGGATGTTAAAAGCACACACAATGGAAGAGCTTATTGTTGTTCCAAGGCCTAACTGGAGATCTAGGCTGGCATTTCCTAGAGCTTTCAAAGTGGACAACTAAAAGACTATCCTAAGAAGATGAGATAGTTTCTGAACTAGGCACGAAAAGCTGTAAGGAGTGTCACCTCCCAGTGTCCTCTGGCCTATTTTTCCCACTGATGGATTGCTTCCTTGTCTGCTGCCAGACCCCTTAATGTGCTGGCTCAGCCTTCACAGGGATTAGTCGCAGAAGATGGGCGCTGCATCTGCAGGTCTGGCTCTGGAGGCTTTGGGTGGTACCTACTACTACTTACTTAGCCCTCAGGCAGATATTCCCTAGAAGGGAAAACTCTCCTTAGTTTCACTGAGGATCTGGCCTCATCTGCAAACACTAGTTCTAATAATATTCTTTACCTTCTTTGTAGCTCCCAGCCATTGTCTTCTACCTTCTCTTGCCTAGCTTTAGTCACTGCCAGCAGCTATTGCTAGGCTGTTGGCACTTTGAAGTGGAATTCGGCAGACAGAGGTGAGAGCAGGCTGTGAGTTCCCTCTGTGGAGGTTGGCTCTTTACAGCACACATGGGAGGCAGAGCTGAAGGATGTTAAAAAGCACACACAGTAGAAGGGCTTACTTGTTGTTCCAAGGCCTAATTGGAGATCTAGGTTGGCATTTCCTAGAGCTTGGCATCAAACAATTTGAATGTTTGTAGATGGTGCTTGCCTCATACCTTGCCAACTTGAATTTTGGGCAAATCAGCTTCTGTGAGTTTTGTCTTGACAAGTTGGGAAAGTTTCCTAACTTTAGATGACTGTGTGGATCTTTGGGGAGCTTGTTAGTTATCAGGTGAGGGCTGCTATTTTGAAGGAAATAGACTTTAATATATTCTTCTTTAATATATCTGAATAGGTATGCATATGTGCTCCTTTGTATCTTGTAAATGGGCAGTACAGGAGGGAGAAACTGAAGGAGAGGACTTGGCCAGGAGATAAACCCCCACAGATGCCAAGATGTTGGCTTGTTGAGGCTTATTCGCGGTTAGTTTTACTGTGATATTATGTGCAGATGGTTCCTAAGTTATAATGGTTTGACTTATGCTTTTTTGGTTTTATGATAGTTGTGGTGCAAAAACATTTTATGTTTTATGTTTAGTATAGTATCCAATAAGGTGTGACATATTCAATACTTTATTATAAATTAGGCTTTATGTTAGATGATTTTTGCCCATCTGTAGGCTAATGTAAGTGTTCTGAGCCCATTTAAGGTATGCTTGGCTAAACTGTAATGTTCCATAAGTTAGGTGTATCAAACACTTTTTTGGCTTTTGATGTTTTCAACTGACAATGGGCTTATTGGGATATAATCCTATGATAAGGCTAGGAGCATCTGTATTTGTCTTTGAATTACTTAGGGACTCTTTTGATGTCTTCCTTTTGGAAACTCTGTGTTGTTGGTTTTTGTTATTTTAGCCCTGTCGGGTTTTCCTCATACTGGTCTAACTACTAGTATCTTTTATTGGTCCCTCTTTCTTGGATATCCTTTACATGTTTATATCTGTTAGTGTTTCTTTCTTGACCCCTCTCACTTCTCATGTTTCCTTGGATTTGCCTCCATTACTAAGTCTTCATCCAGCCCGTATGTCAGTGGTTCCCAATTACTAAGTCTTCATCTAGCCCCTATGTCATTGGTTCTCAAAGTGTGGTCCCCAGACCAGCAGCAGCAGCATCACCTGGGAACTTGCTGGAAATGCCTGAACTAAACTTAAGACACTATATGAAACAGGAAAATACATTTTACATTTTGATACACATTGTCAGAAAGATTGTACTGATTTCATGGTATATGCGTTATAAGGCATAAAGTAGGTCCAGCCTGTGTTCCTAAAGCATACGTTTCTATTGACCTTGGAGAGAGAACTATCAGATAATAGAAATAGGATTATCATTAGTTTAATGAACAAGAAAGACTCTTCATGTTTGTTCTTTACCTAATCTATGCACTTTAAACCTAGATCGGCCTCAGGGAAATATGAGAAATTGTGTACTTTCTCTTCTGGCTTAAGTACAAGGAACCCAGACCCACTCTAATTTGCTTTAAGTGTTTTTTGTTTGTTTGTTTGTTTTGAACAGTAAGAAACTACTTAGGGTGGAGAACTTTATTTCAGTAAGGCCTCATGTGAAGTGGAATTAAGACAGTCAGAATATCCTTTTGTGGCTTGATCTTGATCAGGTAATAGGGTTCTGTACACATTCATCAACTGTTCTTATTCTTTCCCTCTCTGTCCCCCCACCCCCCCGCCACCCCATATCCTCATCTTGCTTGCATACACATGTGCATACTCTGGCATGCTCTCTCACTCTCTCTCTTCTTCCCTCTCCTTCCTGCCAACACAGCTGTATTCATCTTCATTTCTTTTTCACCTGGCTTCCTCCCTCTCTACTCTGTGTCTTTTCAGGTCTCTCTCAAGTTTAGTTCACGCATTACTCATTCTATGAATCTCTTAAACCCCTGCATTCTATCTTTTATCCCTCTTACTAACTATGTCACCCTGGCAGTTTCGTAGTGCAGATTTCTGAGTAAGAGTCCCAGTGGGATAGAACCTAGCCACTAGATGGCAGGTCCAGTGTCCTGGCCGATTCCCTTAGAAAGTGCTGTGCAGAGGACTGTCACCTTTTCTTTTAGATCATTCTGTGTTTTTAGTATTAAATGAAGCCTCAGCTCCAGCATAGCATTTCTGACAGGCTGACTCACTTCACATTTAATGATCATATCCAACGTCTTGTTTCTACTCTCCAGCAGTGCAGCTCCTTCTTCTGGTGTCGTCACTTCTATGGACATATCCTGTGGATGTTCCCATCCACCCAAGCCCAAAGTCTCTGTGATTGTTCCTCCTCCTCCTTAGCCCTCACATCTCTTCAATATTTTTCTCTCTCTTTTCTGTTATTTAATGCTACTGCCATATTGCTTCTTGACTAGATTTTAATAATCTTCTGATTTCAATCTGTTACTTTGTCTCAGTCAGAATAACCTCCTTCCACTTTCACATGAAATACTTAGCTACCCGAAGGAATATCCCTCAAGGCTCTCTATTGCCTGCGGATTGAGAATAGACTCCTCTGCTGAATATTCAAGATCTTCGGCAGTATACCCCCTTTTTGGTTCTTTTACTCCAAACACTGTACTCTAGCTACATAGGACTACTGAGTAATACTCCTCACAGGCTCCCTCTCTTGGGTACTTGGACAGCGCCCTTTAGCTGTGTAGCAGAGAATAGGACAGGAGTGCACACTCTGGGGCTAGACTGACGGGCTGGACTCTCAGCCCAGCTTGGAAACTTCGAGCATTTGTCATTTTATCATTCTGTGCCTCATTTTTCTCATCTGTAAAGTGGAGACAGTGATAGTATCTGCCTCATGGGTTAAGAGTTAAATATAGAGCACTCAGAGCAGTGCCAGAGACACAGCAAATCCTCAGGTCTTTCCAGGGATACTTTTTTCCCCTCACTGTGTGTTTCTGTCATCTCACATGGACACAAATGAGGTTATGGTTTTTTGTTTCTTGTTTTCTTTTTTTAAATATTCTGCATTAGACATGATGTTTTTTTCTCTGCAATGTAATTTTTTCTGTTTTTTATTTTTAAGGGTACCTATCACTATCTGCTCCCCCCTTTTCAGATTATTTGTGGATTTCAGATGTTCACCTGTTTTTCTTTGAGCTCCTTGAGTATGGAGATGGTATTTTATTGAAACTTATGACATACGGAGCTCAACAAAGATTTGTTGAATTGGATTATATCCAAAAGATGCTTCTGCTAAAATACTATAGTAACTTCCATCTGTCCCATGAATGTTCGTGTTCTGAGAAAATAATGTAATGTAATTCTTAAAACTAGGTTTTAAACCTTAAAAATGAAAGAAAGTGAATACTTTGCGGTTGTCCTATAGATGTACTGCTACTCAAGTATAGTAAGTATATTGGTGAAATATTTAGAAAAGAAACAACTAGTCATGAATCTGAATCAGAGATCAGCAAACTTTTTTCTGTAGAGGGCAAAATATTAAATATATTCAACTTTGTTAGTCATATTATCTGTGTTGGATCTGTTTACCGCAGCAATCGTAACATGAACGTAAATGAACGCGTTCCAGTAAAACTTCACTTACAAAAAAGTAAGTAAAAGGTGGACTATAATTTACCAACTTCTGGCCTGTGTCATTACTGTGCAGACCACACATCATTTTAGAAGCTGTTTGTTGCAAAAGCTCCAGGTGCTACCACATCCAAAGATATACACACCTGCCTGTCTTCTCATTAGGTATAAGGAAACCTTTCCAGAAAATCTCAGCAGATTACTCACAAGTTCAGTGGCCCAAAGTTGTATCACATTCTCACACTTTAAACCAGTTACTGATGATGGAATGAGACTACCATGATTAGCCCAAATACACCAGGAATCACACGTGTTGTTGTGGATAAGGCCTCCCTGTCTGCGTCATGTGACCATGTTGATGAGGGCGTTCCCTTGTGAAGTGAAAACCTTTGAATTGTACAATGAATGTGATACAGCATGGGCTGCCACAGTCCAGTTGTCACCTACTCTTCTGTTGTTCTACTAAACATCATATAATGTCACACTTGACAGGAGTGAGGTTTCTTTGTTAAAGCTCAGACTCATTTTAAATTAATATTTTTATCACATGAATAAACCCATGGTAATGATGTAATGACCTTGGATGGGCAGGCCAGATTTCTGTTGTGAAGCATAAAGTTTTTCATATGACGTGTTTGGGCTACTCATTTTGGTATCCTCAGATACGCAAAACAGAGAAAACAACAGGCTTCCCAATTGCAGAATCCACCATATACCCTTCTCCTTTTTGAAAGGGAGAAACCAATTTGACAAGGACTAGCCTCCTCTTATACTTAATCAAGGCAAGTGAGTCGAGCCTCTTAGTATTTGTCATAAACTATGGATTAAACCAGTTTGTGGCCCATCTCATTGTACCCAAAACTCTGGTGTATGATAGTAAAATGTTCGTAGTTTTCAAATTAGACTGAGAGCTTCTTGTTCTCACTTTAGAATATTTTGACAGCCCTTTGGTTATCACAGAAAGACCTAGTCCCTCAGGGGTCTTGAACTGAGCTAATGATCCTAGTCATATCCGGTAGAACGGGACCCACTACAGCTTGTCTGAGACTGCGTTGTTGTCTTGGGTCGTATGGCACCATGAGACAAACGGCTGTACTGTTTTTCCACTTGGCTGTTTTGTGGTGTAAAACTATCTTCTAGGAGCCACAAAATGCAATTCTTTTACTTGTTGAAAGATTGAGAGCAAAGAAAGAAAGAAAGAGAGAGAGGGAGGGAGGGAGGATTGTAAGGGAAAAGAGACCATTAACATGGCTTGTTTCCTGTCCCTCTCCAATGGGAGTCTAACCCCAGATGACTGTATTCTCATTGCTTTATTGTGAGGGCATTTGTGAGGGCCTTCCCCTTGGTTGTATCTTGGTTTACAGTCTATAAAATTGGATTAGACAATGTTAATTCAATTAATGACTGTACTGAAAGTTTGTCTTAGTGTGCAGTGAAAACAGGAGGGCAGCCTCTAATAATCTATGGATTTAATGACTGCAACTTTGAAGAATGTTAAGCTAAAGTGAAGTTCAGAATGGCTTGTTAACTGGGTTTATTAGCTGTTGACCTTCCCTTTCAGCATAATAGTGGCAGTCAGACCGAAGAGAGCACTAACGTCCTGATTAGCATTTATCTAAAGATAGGCCGCTGCCTGTTCCACAGTAAATTAGTTCAATCAGCCATAAAGAGCTTGAGAAACATTTTCTGCTTTATAAAAAGAATTAGATGTTAGAACACTTCATCTGGCATAGCTCAGTGAAGATGGATTGAGCCCCTGAACGTGCTCATTTGAGGAAGGCGCTTTGAGGATATTGAGTAATTGAACAGATTTTCCCACAAGATTGATCAGGGGCCCTGGATTTCCTGCACAATTGAGTGATGCCCTAATTTTTGCCTTCTAATAAGAGCAGTACATCTGCTCCTGTTTCTGTGTATTCATTGAGTGAAACTGAAAATTAATTTCTTTAGCACCTACTATGCACTCTATGTCCCTTAGGAAATAAAAGCAATAGGATCTGCTGATCACAGTCTATTGGATTGAAGAGATGGAAACTACACTAAAACTTGAAATTCACCACTTCCACTACGACTACTTCTTTTCTTCTGAAAAGAAGAAACTGTATAATGACAGCTGCTATTTTTGGTATATTTCTTGAGACCATCTTATGAAGTGAAGCACATTTTCCCACAGAAACAGTGTAGTAGTCGGGGTTAACGTTTCTGACTAAGGTCTTGGCACCAACCAAGTTCTTCTCATAGTGGGTCATTAGAAGCAAAAAGGCAAAAATTATAAACCTTTCTAAATCATTTAAAAACTTAACTTACGATCCAGGTCCTTACAAAAAGGACATAAATGTACTGTACAATTGAATTTTATGAGGTGCCCCAATGTACTATAAAGTATACATAGAGCGTATAAAATTCTAACTCTGCTGTATCATAAATTTGGCCTCACTGAAATGAATAGGCTCACTATATGGCAAGCATTAATGAAACGTTTAATTAACATTCCCTTCACTTGCAGTTTTAGAATTTTGAAGAACTTCCTGGGGACTATTTCGATGGCCGAGGTTTTTGCAAAACAAAAGAACAAAACCTTCTCATAAAAACTGATGTCTCTTTCGCTCAATAACTCCTCCAATAGAGATATTTAATTTAATTAGACTGATGAGCCTGAATTTGAATTTTATACCCAAACCTATGATCATCCTTAAAAAAAAAAAATATGGTATTGAGACAGTTAAATACTGATGACTTCATGAAGGCTTCCTATGGACCCTTTAAGCCACTGTGTATACACTTATCATTTATGTCCTTGCAGTTTTCTCAAGCTAAAGCCACAGGGATATGAGTACTTGGTGAGGGACAATGGTGCAGTGTTAGAATGGATGAGCTGTAGGGCTGTGGGCTTCCGACTCTTTCATAGCTCCCTCCTTGTAAGGTATCCTCCTCCTCTAACCTTCCCTGTAATTATGCCATGTTGGTTTACTTTATTGCCTGGTCACTGCAGGAGAAGTCCCCAGGGAGTCATACTTGAATGAACAGGTAGAGGCAGAGTTTAAAAAAAAAAAAAAAAAGACATTATGCTAAGTGAAAGAAAAGTCATTCACAAATGACTGCATATGGTATGACTACATTTATATTAAATATCCAGAATAGGCAAATCTGTAGAGATAGGAAGGTGGAAAGTAGATTAGTAGTTTTCCAGGGGTGAAACATGAGAGGGATGGGGAGTGACTGCTGATAGGCAGAGTTTCTTTTTGGGGGGATAAAAATATAAAATTAGATTGTGGTGATAGTTGCATAACTATCTGAATATAATAAAAACTACTGAGTTGTGTATTTTAAATGGTTGAGTTGTATGTATGCAAATTATATCTTAATAAAACTATTATTTCTTTTAAAAGGTATTAAGTTTCGTCAAGTTAAATGGGATGACCAAAAGGGGAAAGGTTTTAAGCAGTAGCACTCGTTGTAATGTATGTGTATAGTGAGTATGCATATGTTTGTAAAAGTATGTGTGTGATCCAACTATAAGCCATATGGTGCTAGTCATGATGTGTATACATGAATTGTAGAAAAAGAGGAAGAACCTTTAAGTGAGAGAATGCTGTGCATTGGGAAGCAGTGTGGGGCAAGATCTGTGTGGCTCTAGGGTGGCAAGTTTAGTTTGAGCTTGTGAATCCTTGCAGAGATTGGCAAATACCAGATACTCCTTGGCAGAGAAAGCAGTATACTCAAAATTAAGAGGATTTAAGGAAGCAGAGACTAATAAGGAGAGAACATTGAAACCTGTTATTTGAAGTTAGAAGTGTAGATGTATACAAAATAGAAAAACGAAAACAAAAAATGTTTTATATTATACCAGGAGGAACTTACTGGTGTTTTAGGACCCTTAAGATGGAGAACAGAGCTTACTCATATGTGGGAGCTACAAAGTTGAGCTCATAGAAGTAGAGCGTATAACTGTGGTTATTCGAAGTTGGGAGAGGTGGAGGGGCGAGGAGGATAGGGAGAATTTGTAAGGGATGCAAAATTGCAGCTTAGATAGGAGGAATAAGTTCTGTTGGTCTGTAGCATATTAGGGTGAACACAGTTAATCGTTTATTATATATTTTTAAAAAGCTAGAAGAGAGGATTTTGAATATTCCCAACATAAGAAGATGATAAATGTTTGAGGTGATGAGTATGCTAATCATCCTGATTTGATCATTATACATTATATACATGTATCAGAATATCATGCCATAGCCCATAAATATGTTATGGTTGCTACATGTCAACTAAAAAAGAACATTTTTAAAAGATGGAAGACAAAAATAAAAGATAAATGTAGATTCTCTTTTAACTGTTTGGTGCTTACCTGGTGTCCTCTGAAAAATCAGAATCATGGGAGATGAATAACATTTCCAGAGAGCACTAGATGAGTTAGAAAAGCTGGTTTATCATTCCTACTCTGTCTCTTCCCATGTTACATTAAATCAATAACTCTGTGATACTTTCTTCCTCCCTTGAGTTGTCCTTCTTACCCTGAGAGGATGGCACAAGAATCAAATGAGATGACATATACCCATTGCATTGCACCTACTAGAATGTAACAAATGTTTGTTAGACTGAGGGAGAAAGGAAGGAAGGAGCAGAGTGATATCACATGCAAAGAACTGGATTTACTGACATTCCTCTGGCCAAGTGTGTGAAAGTTATGATTGCAATGAGAACTTTTGCATTAATACTATTTATACTTACAGATATTATTACTGCATTTGGTAATTCTATGGTAAATTTGGAGGTGCTTCTAATATCACTGTCTTGTTCTACCATTAGTCTTGTATTTAGTGACAGTTTGGTGATTGTTACTAGGATTGCAAATAGAAATCAAGCTCCGTAGATGGATGGATTAGCTTCCTTGTTATGACTGTGTTAAGGTTACCACTCAGAACAAACATTGGTAGTTGAGCATGTCTTGAGTGTGAGTGTCATACTCAGAACAATTCTAATTTTTAAAAAATTACTTTTTTTTAGAGACTGTCTCACTCTGTCATCCAGGCTGCAGTGCAGTGGCACAATTACAGCTCAGTACAGCCTGCAACTTTTGGGCCCAAGCCATCCTCTCGCCTTAGCTTTCCAGGTAGCTGGGACTATAGTAACGTGCCATTACGCCTGACTCAGTTCTACTTTTGATGCAGTTTCCGACATATTGACATTGGGTTTGACATATCGTTCCAGTATAAGATGTTACTGTAGCATTCAACAATTCTCTTCCCAGAGGAGACTATGGAAAACAGAACATTTGCCTTTCCCATTTTGTACTTCATGCCACCCACTAAAGAATTCCAAACTCATGCAGAATGCCTTTGATGATGTGAACTGCATGTGAACTTCTTATTGCTTGACTTTTAAATCCCTTTTGTTATCTAGCTCCATTACTTATGAGCTGTGTCATGTTAGGCAAGTGACATGCCTCTCTAAGTTTCCACTTCCTCATCTGGAAATGGGGGAAATAATGAGATTGGCCCTGTGGTGTCAGGATTAGGCAAAGCACTTGGCTTAACACCAGTCTCACAGAATGCAGTTTTTCTTGAGCTGTTGGGTCAGTGATGCCTGAAACAGGAGGAGTGGAGGTTCTGAGGCATTGCTATTTTTGTCGTGTTTGATTTGTTTTCTTTTTGCCTAGACTTGCCGTATTATAGCTTCATCAGGATTTTAAAGACCATTGTGAATTATATTTTCAAAAGTTGTATGGACTCTTGTACTTTAGTATGAGCAACACAAAATTAGGCTTAAGAAACTTAGATTTTAATGTTAGCTATGAGATCTTAGGTCACTGGTGCCTGTTCCTCTCATGAAATAAGAGAATGGAACCAGCTGGTTCTTTATTCTTCCCAGTTCCACAATGATGTGGTCATAGAGTCTTCATGGCATAATTTCTTGTTCCTCCTCATTTCCTCTTACCACACTCTTGCACACCTTTCTACCCATCTCCTTCAATCCTCCTTCTGTTCATCCTTTCACATACGTCCTAAAAATTGTTATATCAACTATGAGGCAAGTAGTATATTAGGAGCTAGATGTATAATGTTGAAAAATATAGACATGGTTCCTGCAGTAACAGAATTTACAATTTAATGGAAGAAGTACAGATAACACAAGTAAGAATTACAAAATGTGGTAAGTGCTATGAAAGAGCAGGACAGACTGCTCTGAGTGGGGGAAGAGGGATCCCTGGCAGTTTAAATGACTTTTCTCAAAGCAGGCTGCCAAAGCGCTGACCAGAGGTGGTTTGAGTGGCAGAGCAGCACCACAGACAGGAATCCAAGGCAAGAAAGCGCTGAGCTGCTCTCAGGTGCTGGAAAGCCAGTGTGGCTTGAAGTGTGCTAAGAGTGAGACTGGAAAAGCATGCCAAGTTTGAGGCCAAGTTCAGGATTTTATATTCCATGATAAGTGTAATGGGAAATCTATGAGAATTTTTAAGTGACAACAATATGGGAATCTTACTTTACTTGGCTGGAACACTTAAAAACTGATTTCTTTTAGAAAGTACAGTTTAATTTTCCATTAATCTTAACACAGAATAGTATATTACACCTAAAATGAATACTCTTTTAGGCTGGGTAGGGGCTGTCCCATGGTTTAATATTATGTTTCTATCATAGGAGAAGCCTTGGTTTCCTAGTTTCCCATCTTGTTTCTCCTCTCTCTACCCCACTGGGATTCTAGCTGCTTCTTCACTGCATTTGCTCACCTCTTCTTCTCCACAGTCCTTTGGTCCTTGAAATGCTGTAAGAGCAGAAATAACAGCTGTCCAGAGACTTTCAGACAGCAGATGTGCCTTGGGCCCGTGGGTCTGTGGCTCTGGAGGGCTAGGAATTGTGTAAGAGTTAGAAGAGAAGGCCTCTGCCAGCAGAAATTCCAAAGACAGCAAAACTGATGTCACTGGCTGTGCAGGCACTAACTAATTCTTTTGCCAATCAGTTAAATCACTCACCAAGAGTGTTCATTTTAAGTAACACTTTCTTGCCATTTGGTGGAGATGTAGAGGGACAAAGGATGCAAAAGGTATACAGATTCTTTCTTTGTAAAACTGTAATCTAATTCTGTAAACAAACCATGTACCTTTGGAAGGTCATTTTGAACTCAGTCCTGGTAAATATTTGACAGGTGTTTAAAAAAAATAATTATATTTATACAATCCATAATGGAATATTATCCAGCCTTTCACAAGGAGGAACTCCTGCCATCTGCCACAGTGCGGGTGAACCTAGAGGACATTATGCTAAGTAAAATAAGTCAGACATAAAAAAAAAAATTGCATGATTTCACATAGGTAGAATCTTAAAAGTAGGATAAAAATACAGAGATAGAGACTAAAACAGTGGTTACCAGGATTGGAGTTAGAGGAAGGAAATGTGGAGATTAGAGTCAATGGATACAAAGTAGCAGATATATAGGATGAAGAAGTCTGAATGTCTGTACAACATGATTACTATAGCGAATCACAATTTATTGTATTCAGGATTTTTGCTGAGTGAGTAGGTTATAACTGCTCTTGCCACAGGCAGGAAAAGTAAGTAACTATGAGATGATGGATATGTTCACTTGTTTTCCTATAGTAACCTTTTACTATATGTATGTACCTCATAACAACATCATGTTGTACACCTTAAATACCCGCAATAAAATGTACTAAAAAATAATTGTATTTAAAAATATTTTAAAATGTGGAAAATTAAAAAATTTTTAATAAATTTTTGGTAATTATAATGCTCTGTTCCTTTACAAATTGTGAGCTGGATACTCACTACTCTTCTTTTAGCCCAAATTGAGAACATCTGGAGGCATTTTTATGTGATGACTAAAAATACGGTAATTGAGTTAGACTGTATGGGTCTGTACCCTGCTCTGCCACTTCCTAGACATGTCTCAGTTTTCTCATCTGTGTAATGACGATAATGGCATCCACTTCTTGTTGTTATTATAGGATTAAATAATATATTACAGGTAAAAATGTTGAGTATAAAACCTGGCAGATATTAAGCACCTAATAAATGTTAGCTATTAAAAATATATAGAGTATGACTTCTGCTTTCAAGAACTTAACCTATAAATATCCTTTGATACTTCCCTCGCCCTTTCCACCTTGATTTCACTTACACAAGAGCCAAGTTAAAGAATAGTGAGAGATGAAACTAGGAAAGCAGGAATGAGGCAGTGGGTAGAGAAAGGATATGTCCTGACCAATGGCATTGACAGAAGTGGTTTTGACAGGTGAGTGTGGAATGGACTGCTGTGAGGGAGAGTGGAGGTAATGTTGAGAAATCAGTAGGCTCTGGCAGCAATGTGGAGCTTACTTGCAGCGTAGCCTCCCTTCAACCTGGAAACCAAGCATTTCAAAGTACCTGGAAACTTTCTTCATCCCATCCTTCCAGCATTTACATTGTTTACAAATGAAGGAAAGAGTGGAATATATTTTATTTTCTGATAACTTTCTTGGTTTCGAAAGAGAGTGCCATAAAACCTTGATAAACACATCCATATGAGTTGCTACCCACACCATTTCAAAACTGGATCTCTTGAGCTGGGCATAACTGGTCATATGCAGAGAAACATTGACTGGTGATTTATACCTTATACCCTCTCTCATTAAACACTCTTACCTAACTATGCAATTTAGGCTTTTAAAAATTGATTATTTTTATTGTTTAAATGTAGAAGAATATATCTCAGTTTTGTAGGAAAATTGCATGGGTACATGTTTATAATAAAAATCCTGCCACTATTTGTCATAAATGGCCTTGGTTTAGGAGTCTACACAGTAGAGAGCTCAAACCATAGGCTTTGCTGTGAAATAGACCCAATTCAAGCTCTATCTCTTAAAAAACCATGTGAGTTTGGGAAAGTGGCATCACTTTTCTGAGCTCTGGGTTTCTATTTTTTTTTTTTTTTTTTTTTGAGACGGAGTCTCATCCTGTTGCACTGGAGTGCAGTGCTGCGATCTCAGCTCACGGTAACTTCTGCCTCCTGGGTTCAAGCAATTCTCCTGTCTCAGCCTCCCAAGTAACTGGTACTACAGGTGCCCACCATCGTGCCCGGCCAGTTTTTGTATTTTTAGTAGAGACAGAGTTTCACCGTGTTCGTCAGGCTGGTCTCGAGTTTGTGGCCTCAGGTGATCCACCCGCCTTGGTGTGGATCCCAAAATGCTGGGATTACAGGTGTGAGCCACTGCGCCTGGCCAGGTTTCTTGTTTTTCAGTAGGAGTTATGAGACCCAGAAACCTTACGATTATTGTAAAAATTCAAAATTATTGTAAACATTGGTAATAATATATATGAAAAGCCCCCAGCACAGTGACTACTACCTGGTAAGCAACCCACGAATTTTACCTATTGTCAGTATTATTTAGATCACCTTTATTTAACTTAGTTATAATGGGGCTTAATTACAAAGAGGATCCATATTCCAAAAGCAAATACTAAAACAAATTTTTACAATTCACTACCGGTTCTTCAGATTAAGGTCTTCTGATCATGGTTCATTTTGGGTTTTGTTGTTGTTGTTGTTGTTGTTGTTACTATTGTTGTTGCTGTTGTTGTTTTCTCCCCAAGATGCAGTCTTGCTCTGTCGCCCAGGCTCGAATGCGGTGGTGCAATCTTGGCTCACTGCAACCTCCGCCCTCTGGGTTCAAGCAGTTCTTCTGCCTCAGCCTCCCTAGTAGCTGGGATTACAGGCGCCCGGCTAATTTTTGTATTTTTAGTAGAGATGGGGTTTTGCCATGTTGGCCAGGCTGGTCTCTTAACTCGTGCCCTCAGGTGATCCACCTGCCTCGTCCTTCCAAAGTGCTGGGATTACAGATGTGAGTCTTTGTGCCCGGCCTGAGCCACTGTGCTTGGGCCATGGTTCAGTTTTAATGATTGATTCTTAATAGTTAAATTATTTAATGAGATTTTCCCGAGTTCTTACTGATAAAAATGTCCTGTGGTTTAAAAATGTTCAAATTAATTTGTTGTGTATTTCACATGAGAGTGATACGAGGGATAATTGATTATTTAAGGTATTGATTTGACCTAATTCAGCATAATAATTTACTGATTTTCATTCAGCGCATGCTAAGTGCTAAATCCAGTCTTGTTGGATACAGAGAAACATGCATTCAAACATCATCTCTTCTCTCAAAGAGCTCACAGTAGAACCTATTTAAATTTAGGTGGTGGGGAGCATGAGGTTGCAGAGAAACATCCAATTTTCTGAAAAGACAAAATTATGGAGACAGGAAAAATGATCAGTGGTTGCTAGGAGTTGGGGAGAGGGAGGAATGAATAGGCAGAGCGGAGAGGATTTTTAGGGCAGTGACTCTGTATTACAGTGGGTACGTGTGATTATACATACGACCAAACCCACAGAATGTACAGCACCAAGTGTAAACCCTAATGTAAACTATGAAAGTTGGTGATAATGATGTGTCAGTCTAGACTCATCCATTGTAAATATGTACCAGTCTTTTGGGGAATGTTGATAGGGAGATTGGCCATGTATGGGGATAGGAAGTATATGGGAACTCTGTACTTTCTGCTCAGTTTTTCTATGAACCTAAAACTGCTCTGAAAAATGAGAAGTATTAATTTTAAAAAGTGGCCTTACTGCTTTGGAGCACAAGTAAATCATATTAAGAAGATGATGTTTAAATTAATGTACTACAGATATAGTTTGCTTTACTGAAATGCAGTATATGATGTTCAAAACGTGTATCTTTAAGTAATAGCCATGTTACAGAGGAATTGCATGTTTTTACAAGAAGGTTTCACTGGCCTGTTAGGGCATGTTGTCTTGGTGGTACATCTAAGATTTAATTCCTTCTGCCACCAAGGAGCTTCATGAACTTGGGACCACCCAGGAACCTCTCTGGCTGTATTCTCTGCAGAAGGACTTAGGACAACAACATGGCATGCTGTGTGGACATAATTTGCTTTGTTGGGCAAACTGATTGGGTTGATGGGGTGGATATTCTCTAATGGAGGTTGAAGGTCCTGAGGCCACCGCAGGTTACCCTGGCGCACCATTTCTGCGCTCTGGATTAATTCTTTTCTCAGCTGTTAAATGTCTGTGTCTGGAAGTAGAGGTACACAAGATGGGTTGGTCCCCATGGCTTTTTTATACCTCAACAATTATTTCATCTAGTAGATATCTATACTAACTTGAATATAAACATTAAGTTTACATGGGATTTCTTTAACACATCCGTTTTCTAAAGAAAATGATCCATGTGTAAGTATAGAGTGATCAGTGAGAAAGTAGGGTAATTCCCCCTCACCCTTCCAAACTTTACAAGGAATGAAATAATATAAATTAGCTTCCTCTAGTGATAAAACTGCAAGAATTTTCAGGCAAAAGAAAAACAGTTTAGTAGCACCATCTACAGGCTACTGAAGAGGAAAACTTTCTATGTGGCTTTTAAATGCAATGAATTTGTGGAAAAGGGAATACAAAAACTTCATACTTGCTTTTAAAAATATATTATCCATAAAATATACTAATTTCAGCATTTTTGTTCCTCTTTACCATGCATACGTTCATTTTTCAATATGTCTCCAGTTATCCTGAACTAATGGAATATAGACCTGATTAGCTATGTGTTTTCATTAGGATCCCTGTTTCATCCCCATGCTTACAAATTTCTCTCCCTCTCTGTACTAATGATAAGAATGCACTAACTATGAAATTCACATGAATTCCAGCAGGTTCATTGATAATAATTCACAGTATAAGACCTGAAGCACAAAGCCTGCCAGCAAGGGATGTTTCATCTTAGCTCATCTGTATACTCAAATGATTTATTGCATCATTTACCTCCATTATAGGAGGAAAAATAAAAGCAGACACTCTTGGGTAGGTGTATATGTGTTTGCCTTTTTTAAAACAATGAAGTTGATTTATTACCTTTTGGATTTAAAAATCTTCTCTGAGCCTTTTCTACCCCTAAGATTCTCTGATTCTATAATCAGAAATATCTTGGGGAATGGATAATTATTTTATAAAGGAATCTAGAAAACTTGTCTTTGAATATGATAACAGTGAAGATAGTATTTTCATTCCCAGATACCCCAGTTTTTTTATCTTTTTTTTTTTTTTGCCAATTTTATTTGGTTTTGTTATAAACTAGTATCAATTTTGGTAACCTGGAAAATTTTATTGGATTCTCCAAATAACTGGATTACGAAGTATGGAATTATCAGAGTTGCAATTTTCTGTCAGAAATAGCTTATTAAAATTAACTTAATAATTGACCCCCTTGTAAGTTGTTGGTGGAGTTGCTGTTTCATTCATTCATTCATTTCATTGTGTTGGTTATTGGCAAGTGGGTAAGAGTAACTGGAATGCACAGATAATAAGTTTTCAGTAAAGCGTTACACATTGCAAGAAGCCAGTCTGCACCCCCATCCCCCCAAAAATGATTGAGCAGAAATTATAATTATTAGAACAATCTTACTTGAGCAGCGTTATTTCTTGGAGGAAAAGAGGAGTAGAGGAGATACATATTGAAATAGTTTGCTAAACTAAAGAGGAATTCAAAGGATAAAAAAATTGATAATAAGTTTTTCAAGGTTCCTATTGAAACAGATGAGACAGAGCCTATCAAAACTGGAGCCAGGAGTGATAATGGTTTCTAAGTTTTTGTAGCTCAATTGCTGATGGTTTAGGTTGATGGAAAACGTACTAATACCGTTTCCATTTTTTTCCTCATTATTTTAAATGTGTAAAAAAATTGTGTATGAAACACTGGAACCTTTCTCTGAAAAAAAGTAAAGCAAGTTCTAATATGAATAGAGGTTTAAAGTAAGGCACTGCCTCGTAGTCCTATAGCTAATATTTTTCCCTGTTTTTCTCGCACCAGATGGCACTGTTTAGTTCTAGTTCACAGTCTTATTCTGGAACTTTCTTTGGGAGAATCTGTTTTAGCCCAGGCTCACCAGTGACACTTCTGTATTCTGCATGAAGTCTT
Organism: Theropithecus gelada; assembly: GCF_003255815.1. Classification (NCBI taxonomy): domain Eukaryota; kingdom Metazoa; phylum Chordata; class Mammalia; order Primates; family Cercopithecidae; genus Theropithecus; species Theropithecus gelada. The sequence continues at coordinate 5,210,304 of NC_037670.1, read as the reverse complement.
TACGAATGCTTGTAAAAGGTCACTGACTCAGACATGAAGCTGTTTATTTGAGGTCTTGTGGTTCTTTCCAGTTGCACATTTGCTGTGAGGTGAGCCTAATAAATCAGCTGATAGAAACCTACATGCTTCTTACAGAGTTCAGCCAGTATTTTGCTTGGAGACATATTGTAGCAATATGATTTCAGCATTCTCACAGCCCAGTCTAATTATCTGACACATTTTGGAATTATTTTATATGTAAAAGTAGAGCTGTAAGCATAAGGGCACATTCACTAAAAACAAACAAACAAACGAAAAAACTTGTAGAGCTTAAAATGTTTCATGACAGTCTATTGAACTATAGATTCATCAAATTAACTTACAAAAATAAAATTTAAAGAACTTTTCCTGACTATTCCCAAGGCTGGCTTGGAAGGAAATTATCGATGACCTCTGATGTCATTATGCATAAATGGGGCGGGTCCATAGCCAAGCTCACCTCTTTGCTGCACATAACAATAAAACATCCTTTTGGAAGATAGAATTAGCTCTACTTAATAAAAATGCCAGGGTCATATTGTAAGGCTTATCTCTGTGAGCTTTGCCCTCCTCTCCCCTCCTCTCCCTTGAATAATACAGAAACATTGGACATAATTATGACACATTTTTCAGAAGGCTGTTTCTCCTTTCACTATTATATTTTATGAAGAACAGACAATGTTTTCTTTGCAAATTTTGAAACTCCTTCAAAACTCTGTCATTTTCTGAATGTATTGGATTTGGTACTAAATTCTCTCTCCCATTTGCATTTCCTATTTCCTTCCTTCCTTCCTTCCTTCCTTCCTTCCTTCCTTCCTTCCTTCTTCCTTTCCCTTCCCTTCCCTTCCTCCTTCCCCCTTCCTTTTTTTTTTTTTTTTTTTTTTTTAAGGAGTTTCACTTTTGTTGCCCAGGCTGGAGTGCAATGGCACAATATTGGCTTACTGCAACCTCCACCTCCTGGGTTCAAGCAATTCTCCTGCCTCAGCTGGAGATTACAGACATGCGCCACCACACCCGGCTAATTTTGTATTTTCAGTACAGACGGGGTTTCTCCATGTTGGTCAGGCTGCTCTCGAACTCCTGACCTCAGGTGATCTGCCCGTCTCAGCCTCCCAAAGTGCTGGGATTACAGGCATGAGCCACCGTGCCCAGCCTCTCCTTTGCATTTCACTGCTCTATGTATTCTCTTGGTGGTGATATGAGTTGGAGGGTGGGAGTAGGGATGGAGAGCCCTCTCTAGACTGGAGCTATGAATGAGTAAGTGAAATCTCATTATTTCCATCTTTAAAAGAAGAAGTGTTGGCGTGTTGTGTTTTTAGCCAGCCCTCCCTCCTCTCCTCTCCTACCCATCCACAGGCCATTGACTGAAAGGCACAACAGCTCCCAGCACAGCCCCTCCTCCTGCTGCTAGAGAGGTGGTGGGACTGATGTGCTGGTTTCCAGGCGCAGGTCCTCCAGGCTGAGTCACAGCTCTCTGTAGAAGTAAGCATGAGACAGGCTGCTTCCATAAATCAAGCCCTGGATTTTATTAGAGTGTTTATGTAACCTCAGTTTATGTGCTATAATTCTTTGCTGTGTTGCCTAGAGTAATTCCCAAAGAGGATGTTTGTTCTTTTTCCCTGGAAATTTTCTAGCGTAGGCCTTTTGTTTTGACATTCTCCCTCCCCCCACCCTCTGCCTTTTTTGGGGTGGCCTGTGGATGGGTATCACTAACAGTTGATTGCTTTTTACTGAGTAAATAATATAATCCAATGTGTGTTAGATTCTATTTGTACTAGATGTTATTCCTATTCTTAAGTGGGGGAAAAATCTTCTTCTCAAATTAATTTTTACATTTTCAAGATTATAGGGTGGTAGGGTTAATATGTACTTAATTGATGAGTAAATGAAATATAAATGAAAACAAATGCCTTTGCTGTCCATGGGAGACTCATTCCTTTTTACAGCCTCCCTGACCACCACAGATCTCATGTTGATAGAGTCAGATTGACCGCTGAGAGAGAAAATACAGACTGGGAATTTTGGGTGATTTAGACTTTTCACTGAAGAAAATGTCAGGGTAAGATGACCAGATTCAACTGTATTCCATGTAGACAACTATGTTGAGAAAGAAATGTTTTCTGGTTGGAAATGAAGACAATTCGACTTAACCAGAGCATGTTTTTAAAGAAACTTACCCATAGCATTTTTTTTTTTTTTTACTTAGCTCTTTTTTTCGAACCTTATGTTTGGCCCTACAGAGAAATTAGGTGGCAAGACTGGACCTAAGGAAAGTGTTACTGGACCTACTCTGATTGGACACGTTAAACTGCTGACTAGTACATTTCAGTTAGTACAATTAACGTTTTATCATCACTGCCATTAGAAGGTATTATTACATAGATGTGATCTTTTTCGCTGTAGTTTAAAGAAGATAATCCTGGGGCAAAGTTTATGAAGAAAGTGTGTGAACAGAGCCATGTTTTTAGATTTACTTTAACCACAAAACTGGATATTTGCTTTAGAGCTGTGCTATTTAGGATTGGAGACACTAGCCACATGCGACTGTTGCACATTTGAAATATGACCAGTTCTAATTGAGGTGTGCTGTAAGTAGAATACACACTTGATGTTGGAGCTTGAGTATGAAAACAAGAATTTATAGGTCCTCTTTAATAATTTAAGTTAATTACATGTAATAATTACATTTTAGATACATTGGGTTACGTAAACTGTGTCATCAAAATTAATTTTATACCTATTTTTACCTTGCTTTTACTTTTTAAAATGTGGCTCCTAGAAAAACCTTAAAATTGCAAATGTGACTCACATTTGCAACTCACATTAATTAATTAATTAACTAATTAATTTTTTTTTTTTCCCCCAAGATGGAGTCTCGCTCTGTCACCCAGGCTGGAGTGCAGTGGTGCGATCTTGGCTCACTGCATCCTCCGCCTCCCAGGTTCAAACAATTCTCCTGCCCCAGCCTCCCAAGTAGCTGGGATTACAGGTGCGCACCACCATGCGCAGCTAATTTTCTACTTTTTTTTTTTAGTAGAGATAGGGTTTCACCATGTTTGCTAGGCTGGTCTCAAACTCCTGACCTCATGATCTGCCTGACTTGGCCTCCGAAAGTGCTGGATTACAGCATGAGCCACCGTGCCTGGCCTTGCAACTCACATTATTATTGGCCAGTGCTGTTTTAACGTTCTGTTGTCCAATGAAGGGAATAAAAGATGAGTACATTCAGTAAAATTTTCAAAGTTATACATTTAAAGGAATATTCTGTGCTTCCTGATAAAATATTAGTACTCAAAATTGCAACTATGTAAAAATGAAATTAGACATATTCCGTTATATATTTCCTCAAGATTTATGAGGAAATATTGACTGGAATACTGTCTACTAAAATATTCTTCTTTACTTGTCAAGCCTACCTCTCAGTATCTTAAAGGAACATTCTCATCTAATAGGGTGTAGAGGTTAAGAGCATGAACTCTAGGTTGAAATCCCAGCTTGGTTGTTTACTGTCCGTGTAATAAGAAGCAAGTTATTTAGCTTCCCTGTGCATCATCTTCCCCACATGTAAAATGGATACACCTTAATATCTTCTTCCTATTAAATAAAATAGAGTGTATAAAGCACATGCTGGGATTTGCACATGTTACGTAAGTACTATGTATGTGCTAGCTGTTATAGTGATAGGTGTTACTGTTCTTATGTTGTTAAAATATGTACAACTTTTTCATAGATTTTTCAAACCTGAACTCTATTCTCAAGCAAATGGAAGCTGTTGGCTTTCAGTAATTAGTCTGAGTTTTGTTGAAATTCAAAAACAACTGGCAGTAATTAAAAATGGGAAAGTAAATTAGCAAAGAGGGGAGCTCATTTATTGGAGCATATGATGAGAACATTCCATAAAATAAAACTTGTAGTAATTGTAGATTAAACCAATTTTCTACCTGATATAAATTCAGTAGTACTCTCTTTCTTTTTATCATGTTTTTTTGTCACCAGGTATATTGGTCTGCAATTTTGAGGCTTTGGAAGTTATCTGATAAAAAGATGATGACCTCTTAATCTTGTGTCTAAGAGTGGTGGTGCTATATTGTCCTAGAATTGTTTGAATTTTAGGGCAATGTGTATGTGTGCATTTAAACCCAAGTTTAACAAGTCGTTCCATTGTGTTCTTAACAGGGCTAGATAACCTGAGAACCAGTTGATTTTTATTGTGCTGAATAAAATTTGTAATCTGGTTTAGACTCTGGACAGCATTCTAGGTATAACAATTATGCTGATTAGCAATTCGGGGGTGATCTGTGATGTAAGTTTGTCATGGTGGAATTGATGTTTGTGATGGGATGTCTAGATGAAATTACCCCATAGAATATAATCTTTTTAGAGTAGAGGATGGTCCTTAAGAAATATATCTTCAAAATTCTTATACAGGCCAGTACTCCCTCTCTATATGTAAAAGTTTATAATTTTAATTGCAGGAACTTCTTTTACTTGGCTTTTAAAAGTTATTCACTTAGTCAAAATTTATTGAACACCTATACTATTCCAGGCAGAATGCTAACCCTCAGAGAGCTCACAGGGGATACACACTGAGAGATATATATTGTAGTGCAGTACAGTGCTGTACTAAATAGCAATTGCAGAGACACTTCACCTGTTTTTTATGTTTTTACTGCCACTTTGCCTTTATAACATGAGGTGGTTTTAGCATACAGCAGAACCAAATGTTGGGATATTAAGAAGCTGAAGCAAAGCTCATAAAGAGGATGACTTGGACTTGGACTTTGCATTTTACAAGGTGTGCAGTGGGAGCTTACAGAGGCTTTGACACCAGGGAGTGAGTGGAGTGTTGGGCTTTGTTAATTTGGAGAGATCACTCTTAGTATTGGTATTGGGACATAGATGGTATAATAACAAGGAGAGACTGTAAGAAACTTTGCAGTATCTAATCAAGATATGGGGAGAAACTTACACTAAAGAGTGTGTGCTAGGTGAAGAAGAGGTAGGATTTTAAGGAGATTTTCCAAGGTTTAGGTGCAGAAGTGTGGGAGGAAAAAATGTAAGATGATGATGATTCTGGCTTGATTTTCCAGAGTAAAGTAGAATAGGCTTGAAGATTTGATACAACGCTTGACATAGGACATCTTAAAGGGGAGCTCTTTGACTTCAAGGAGAATATGGTAAATATTAAGCACACTGTTGGGAGCATGGGTCTGTGTTGTATGGGAGAGTGTCTTGGCTAGAGGTGTACTTGAGGTAGTCATGATCTAAAGGTGATAGCTGAAGGCATGGGAGGTAGATGGTATAAAATAATAAGCCTCTCCACTGTGTTTCTCGGGGATTTCCAAACACCTTAGCGTGCCTTACAAGGCCCTTTAGGGTTTTTTTCTGTACTTTGTTAGTCTCCTTTACAAAAGTTAGTGCTCCCTCATACAACATGCATTCCTCATGTCCCCAGCTGTTTGCTGTCCTCATCACTTCCCGGGCTCTTCCATATCTCTGTTACATCACACATGCTGTTTCCTGTGTTTGCAAGGTATGGCTCCTCTTTGTCCTCTTAACAAGCTCTGGATTTTTCTTTAACACCCAGTTCCTGAACCCCCATAGCCCAGCTAGTAGCTCCATCCTTGAACCCATAAGATTTTGTACATATTTCTTTTTGTTAGTACTTATATCTCACTTAGAGTAATTATCGCTTATCTTTCACTCGTTCTGTATAGACTGTAAACTCCTAAAGGAAAGATAAGTAACTTTAGTTATTTTTACATCTCCAACCTCAAAATGGCACTTGGCAAATGGATGCTCAGAGAATGTGTTTTGATTGAATTAATTCATTTATATGTGAGCTGCAGGTGTCACATTAGTGGCTTTTGGATGTGTCCAGAAGTAGACCTATTATATCTTGAAATTTTGCAAATCATATTTGCAAAGGTTAAATGCAAACAGGAGAAAGTTGAGACCTGAGGTCTTTGTCAAAACCATTTTTCTTACTGTAGTATCGACGTGTATTCTTTGTGGAAAAGTTGATTGATAAATAAAAGAAGAAAAGTTAAATATCCATAGTCTGACCACCCAGTGATATCTTGGTTTAAATTGTATGTACCCAAAATAGCAAAAATAGGATCCTATGTGTATATTTTCCTTGACTTTTTAAAAAAACTTACCATCTGTGCATCATTAAATATTAGTAAGTAGTCATGTTTTGTGGTTTTTTTTTTTTTTTTTTTTTTTTGAGATGAGGCTGGTCTTGAACTCCTGAGCTCAAGCAGTGCTCCTGTCTCAGTCTTCAAGTAGCTGGGACTATAGGTACACACCACCACCATCCTCAGTAGTCATTTTTGAGTGGGTTAGTTAAATAGACTGACACTCCCATCATATATTATTTAGCCAGTTCCTTCATAGGCCAACTTATAAGTTAGCTGTTTCTAATTTTTAATTTATATAGTCACATTTCCACGAACAATCCAGTAGTGTTGTCATATTCATTTTTATTTACTTTGGTAAAAAGAAATATATATCTTACTTTTTCCAACTCTACTAGCAAGTCATCTCTTGCGAAAAAAATCTTTTTTTTTTTTTTCTTTTTTTTTTTTTTTTTCTGGAGACAGAATCTCACTCTATTGCCCAGGCTGGAGTGCAGTGGCATGATCTCGGCTCACTGCAGCCTCCACCTCCCAGGTTCAAGTGATTCTCCCACCTCAGCTTCCTAAGTAGCTGAGCTTACACGTGCCTGCCACCACGCCTGGCTAATTTTTGTGTTTTTAGTAGAGACAAGAGTTTCACTATGTTGGTCAGGCTGGTCTCAAACTCCTGACCTCAAGTGATCTGCCTGCCTTGGCCTCCCAAAGTGCTGGGATTACAGGTGCCCGGCCAGTCTCTTGGAAAAGTCTTAACAATTTTTATTATCACCAACTGAATTCTTCTCATCATATTTTTAGGTTTTAAATTGTCTGGAACTTAAAACTCTGTGAAGATAGGCCAGCCCAGTGGTTCATATCTGTAATCCCAGCACTTTGAGAGACGGAGGCAGGAGGATCACTTGAAACCAGGAGGTTGAGACTAGCCTGGGCAACATAGCAAGACCCTGTGTCTACAAAACCCCCACAAAACCCAACAAACGTGTGTGTGTGTGTGTGTGTGTGTATAAAGCATATATATGAAGATAAATTATGATATATGAAGATACATTATGAAGATAATTCAAATATATATATGAAGGTACATAGGAAGATAATTTAGCTTGCTGCCACAGAAATTCCAAATTTAGGGCTAAAGAAATTATCAAACTGAAGCCTTTTTGTAAATTTAAGTAGTTTTGTTGATTTTAGAAGTAGACTTTTCTGGCCAGGTGTGGTGACTCATGCCTGTAATCCCAGCACTTTGGTAGGCAGATCACCTAAGGTCAGGAGTTCAAGACCATCCTGGCCAACATGGTGAAACCCCTGTCTCTACTAACAGTACAAAAATTAGCCATGTGTGGTGGCTCACACCTGTAGTCCCAGCTACTCAGGAAGCTCAGGCAGGAGAATTGCTTATAGTGAGCTGAGATCATGCCACTGCAGTCCAGCCTGGCGACAAAGCAAGACTCTGTCTCCAAAAAAAAAAAAACAAAAAAACTAGACTTTTCCGAATAATGGTCAGGATTTTTAAGTATGAGAAAGAAGTTTCATGGTCTTTCCTCTTGGCATGACCCTTGTGTGGCTGTTTCCCAATTCCAACCCAGAGTTTTATTAGGATAAAATCTTGGCTTTAGGCGTATGGATATTAAATGTCAGTAGCTGAATTTGGGGTTTGAAATAATTTCTGCTTACTTCCAACTTCCCCGTGCTACTCCAGATTCTTTTTGCCATCTCTATCTACATTAAATAACTAATTGAAGGCAAGGCGTGGTAGGTCATGCCTGTAATTCCAGCACTTTGGGAGGCCGAGACGAGTGGATCACCTGAGGCCAGGAGTTTGAGACCAACCTGGCCAATATGGCGAAACCCCATCTCTACTAAAAATATACAAATTAGCCGGGTGTGGTGGTGTGCTTCTGTAGTCCCAGCTACTTGGGAGGCTGAGACAGGAGAATCACTTGAACCTGGGATACAGAGGTCTTAGTGAGCTGAGATCATGCTACTGCACTCCAGCCTTTGCGACAGAGTGAGACTCTGTCTCCATAAATCAATCAACCAATAAATTATTCATAAGAAGCAGCTCCTCCACCATCCCCTGCCAAGTTTTTTAGTTGAGCACTTGTGTGTTACAGCTCATTTTGAAGAGCTGTCCAGGCTTTTGAGTGAAATGCAGAATTTTTACCTCTTAGTAATTTGTGCATTTTTCAGACTACTTTGCACAAACTTAATCATTAAGGAAACAGGAGAGGCAAAGGTGCCAGCATTTGATATTATTATCTTAAGGCCTAAACTGACCTTATGGTGATGAAATGAACTTTTTGAGTGCCTTTGTCTCCTGAATAAATCTTTAACAGTTTTCTTAACTGACTCCCTCTCTCTCTCCGCATCAGAAAGAAACGAGAGAACATTAAGCCACAGAAAGCAAATCATGGTCAAAATAAAGATACTCTTTTGCTGGCAAACTTAAAAATTCACTTTTGGGGCCGGGTGTGGTGGCTCACACCTGTAATCCCTGCACTTTGGGAGGCCGAGGCAGGTGGATCACCTGAGGTCAGGAGTTCGAGACAAATCTGGCCAACATGATGAAACCCCGTCTGTACTAAAAATACAAAAAATTACCTGGGCGTGGTGGTGGGCACCTGTAATCCCAGTTACTCGGGAGGCTGGGCAGGAGAATCACTTGAACCCAGGAGGCGAAGGTTGCAGTGAGCTGAGATCGCACCACTGCACTCCAGCCTGGGCAACAAGAACAGACCTCCATCTGAAAAAAACAAATTCTCTTGTGGAATCTAATAGCTGTAGGCAAGAGATATTTATTGAAACCAAGATTTAAGTGTGGTTTATGATGTTTATGGAATAGTTTAATACTACTTTTCTTTAAAATGAGTTTTTAATTTAGGAAAAAGAATTCAGATTTGTTCCCAGAGTAGAGATGACTGACCATCATGGGAGTGGTTAGAGTTTGGGGTTTGTGTGGGTAAGATTCTGTTTACCCACTACAGCCATTGTGTGGATTTAAAAGCTTTCCCAGATGGAATTTATGGAGTGAAATTTGAAACTAGTGTCTTGTGTACTACAGTATATGATCACAACAAGCAATCAATTTAGAAAGAAATGGAATGGAGAAGATACAGGTTAAATGATGAGTATTGTGCAATGCAGCGAGACATAGAGTGATCTTAACAGTAACGTGGTATGTCACCATCCGAGTTCTGTTATAAAGCTCCTAGGCAATGACTAAATCCTAGAAATCATTGGCTACTTTCAGTGTCAGACAGAGTATAATCCATTCATGATAGGGGGTTCCAGGTACTTTAATATAGAAGACTGGCGAAGGGGGAATGACAGGGGTTACAGCTAACATTTCCTAGGTAATTGGTTCTAATTTCCAGGCTCCAAGCAAGATACTGTATCTCTTTTACCCTGTTTAATCCTCCCAAGCATCCAGTGAGGTACGGATGGTATTGTATCCATTTTAGAATTGAAATGACTAAAGCTTAGAGAGATTTTCCCAGTCATATATATTCAGGGTTCCTGGATACAGTTGTACAGGTTGTTCACTGCATGAGGGTGGCTGGCTGAGGTAGCAGGCAAAGGCTTTGTTTGCTCAGCAGAGGCAGCATTTTCTAATTTGCACTAAAACCTGTGTAGGCCAACTGTAGCCCTGTTCATAAAGTTGGTTAGTGCCTAAGTTGGAAGTAGAGGTGAGGCAGTGTGGAGGTGGATGGGTAGATTCTGAGAAGCTTCTACCATACCTACTGAAGTCCTAATCTGTAGGCTCTCTGCAAACTGGTTTGTTTTGCTACCATCCTATCCCAACATTTGCTCAAAGATCCCACAGTGACTTCCTTATTGTGGATCTGATGGTCTCAGGCAGCTATACATTCTTAGAGTCACAGCCAGGATTGAAGTCTAGGATGCTTGTCTTCAAGTCCTGCATGCTTTCTGTATGAGACAATATACAAAAAGATAGTCAAGAAAAATGATTTTGAGATAAATAGTGGCCTAGAATAGCTAGACTGAGATTGTTCAAGCACAGCTATTAATTTGCTCACTTACTCTGCACTCAGGCTGTGCTATTTGCTTCAAGGGATATAAAGATCTCTGCTTTCTAGAAAATTATAACTCAATTAGGGAAACCAAATCAATATATATTTCATAATATAAAACAAGAGAAATTACAGATAACAATAAATAACAGCCAAAATACCTTTCTGAACTAGGCATGTCTATGTTTCTTTACCTTGCTTTAGTGCTCTTAGATGTCCCATTCCAGCCTTTGAGTTGGAGAAGGGAAGGTGTTCCTTGTTAAAGAAGCATCTACTCCAAAACATCTAACACCAGATCTGAGGCCCATACTAGACCCTTCTATTAGTGGTAATTTAAACAAATAATTTTCCATCTAAATTTAATAGCTTTCTTCTGTAGCTACCCTACCCTATCCCCAGGCCAGGCACCAAAGTGAATAATAATGTGCTGTAAAATCCAAACCAAAATAGTACATCTTCTTTGGCATTTGAAATTTCAGTGTGTTTTGCGTGTAGCTACAACTGTCTTCTATTGTGGCAACCACTATTTTGGGTGGGTGTTTGTTTGTTTGTTTGAGACAGGATCTCGCTCTGTTGCCCAAGCTGGAGTGAAGTGATGCAATCACTGCTCACTGAAGCCTTGCCCTCCGGGGCTAAAGTAATCCTTCCACTTCATCCTCTTGAGTAGCTTGGACTACAGGCATGCCCCACCACAGTCAGCTAATTTATTATTTCTATTTTTGTAAAGACAGGGTAGGGTCTCTACTGTGTTGCCCAGGCTGGTCTTGAACTGGGCTCAAGAGGTCCTCCTGCCTTGGCCTCCCAAAGTGCTGTGGGATTTACGGGTGTGAGTGAACCACTACACTCAGTTTTGGGGTGCTTTTGAATAATCAGAAACTGAAATCAGAAGCCAAAAATAGCAAAATGGGAATTCTGTGTGCTTTTGTGATGTGATTATATTTGTGTTCCCAGCCTCCAAAGAAAGCAAATGTAATTTATATGGTACTCAATAAACTATGGCAGTCAAGAAAACCAAAAGAAAAACCTCTGTCCACTTGGCACTGTCCAGTAGAGCTTTCTGTGCTGATGAAAATGTCCTCTATGTGCACTATTCAATTCGGTAGCCACTAGCCACATATGTGGCTAGTGTGATTAAGGAACTGAATTTTGAGTTTTATTTTCATAAATTTAAATTTGCGTAGCCATGTGTAGCCAGTGGCTACCATACTGGGTAGCACAGGCATGCCACATGCTCTTTCTCTCTTAAGTTGGCACCTTTAATTTCTGTTTTAAAATTCGTGTCTCCTTTACTTGTCCCCTTCTATCTTCTCTGTCTCACTCCCTTCCTTTTTCTCCTTGCTTTTTATTTCTCCTTGCTTCTCTTCTCCCCTGTTCTTTCTCACCCTTCTGTGCTACTACTAGGCTGACCATAACCCCATTAATTATAATTATTTATTATGATCTTTCACCTAGTTAGACTTGCCTGCCTGTGTTCTCCTTCTTTCCCCAAAGATGGGGGCATTTGCAGATATGCAGTGTTTACCAAAAACTCCTGATATACTGGTTATTTAATAAAAACAAACAAAAAACTAAATAAATGGGATTTTTCTGACAAGATGGTTTTGGTGAACCTATGCTGATTCCTGAGATCACTGATTCTTTTTCTAAATACACAAAAAAAACTGCTTTGGTAAATCATTCTAGAATTTTGCGCAGAATGAATCAAAATCAGTGCTATTACATAATCCTAGGCTCCATAGTTCTGATTTCCACAACTATTGACTAATAGTAATCAAATCACTGGAATACTTCACTGGAAGACTTCTCTGTCCTTACCTTTCAGTAGGGGGTTTAATCCAACTCCTCTACAGTCTTTCTTCTAGAGGAACCCTGTAATTCCAATCTCAGTGTTTTGGTCTTCCCTTCTCCTCCTCCTTATCTCTTCCCTCTTTCTGCTTTTGCTTTTCCTGCTTCTCCTAATATAACTTACTTCCTTTCTGAGAATGCCACTTGTCTCTTTCTAGCTTTAGGTACTTTTCTCTACTTCTTTCCTTCTACCTTAATTCACATAAAAGTACCATGAGACTATGTAAACACATCTACTTTAAGTTAAACGTTTCCTCTATTCAGAGTCATGCCTTTTTATATTTAAAAAAAAATTCTAGGCCGGGCACAGTGGCTCACTCCTGTAATCCCAGCACTTTGGGAGGCCGAGGCAGGTGGATCACCTGAGGTTGAGAGTTTGAGACGAGCCTGACCAACATGGAGAAACCTCATCTCTACTAAAAATACAAAATTAGCTGGGTATGGTGGCGCATGCCTGTAATCCCAGCTACGCGGGAGACCAAGGCAGGAGAATCACTTGAACCCAGGAGGCGGAGGTTGCGGTGAGCCAAGATTGTGTCATTGTATTCCAGCCTGGGCAACAAGAGCAAAACTCCATCTCAAAAAAAAAAAAATTCTGTATTTGATTTCAAGCCTCAAATAACTTAAGTAATAATGACTACCCATCTGTAAGAGTCCTTGTTTTGTGATACTGTTACATTCTGTTCTATTGAGAATGCTCTAAGTCATATGTTACCAACATGCTGGGGGCCTTTAGCTTTTTCCAGTTTCCAGGCAGAAGCAGTGGTCAGTCACTTAACTGCACTAGACAGAAAAGCAATTTTTCCCTTCTGAAGGTTAAACAGGTTTTTACACTACTGGTCATGGAGATTTTTAAGGTGGGTATGGGTATTAAGGTGGTTATTGTTAGTCTTTTCTCTCTAAGTTTCCCCAATGTCCAAAGAATTAACAAAATTTTAAGGGTTCTGATGTATATGGTAACACAATCTATTAGTTGGATGTACCAAGTTTCTTCCCATCTTATTTTTTTAATTTTTATTTTTTTTTTGAGACGGAGTCTTGCTCTTGGTCAGGCTGGTCTCAAACTCCTGACCTCGTGATCCGCCTGCCTCAGGCTGCCAAAGTGCTGGGATTACAGGCGTGAGCCACTGCCGCAGCCTTTTTTATTGTTATTTTTTTTGGAGACAGAGTCTTGCTCTGTCGCCCAGGCTGGAGTGCGGTATCATGATCTCGGCTCACTGCAACCTCCACCTCCCGGGTTCAAGCAATTCTCTTGCCTCAGCCTCCCGGATAGCTGGGATTGCAGGCGTGCACCACTGTGCCCGGCTAAATTTTGTATTTTTAGTAGAGATGGGGTTTCACCACGTTGGCCAGGCTGGTTCTTGAACTCCTGACCTCAGGCAATCTGCCCTCCTCAGCCTCCCAAAGTGCTCAGGTTACAGGCGTGAGCCACCACTCCTGGCTCTTCCCATCTTAGAGTCTTCGCAAGTTTTACTTTTATAGCCTAAAGTGGCACTTTGCATCTCTAGATGTATTTTCAGCCTTTATACTTTAATCACTCTGAGGGGGGTTTCTGTGTCCCTTCTTTATCACCTTTACCCTGTTTACTCCCTCCATATCATTCATTCCTCAATACTTATTTCCATGTTTCCCTGTCTCTACCACTGGGATGTAAGGATTTCTTATCACTTGTTCTGTGCTGTTATTCTCAGTGCTGGGGCTCACAGCTGGGAGCTGATAAGTGCTCAATGAATTCATGTGTTTAGAAGAATGTTAGTGCAGAGTAGAGATTGGGCAGGTGGTGTTAGTAGGTTAGTAATTATTACTAGAACCAGGCAGAGTTTCTACAACCTGCATTGAGGCCCTGAGCATGAAGAATGGAGTGTTAAAATGAGCATTTCAAAGGCAGGATTGGCAACTGTGTGAGGTGATACCACTAGAGACATGGTTTGGACAACTTCCAAAGATGGAATACCAGATAAAGATCAGGGTGGATGGTGGAGTCCTTAACTGATTCAGTTTAAGATATTTGATTTTGATGCATTTGGGAATAGGGTGCTCTTGCTGAGAATAGGGGATAGGGCTCGATTTTCAAACCTTTCTGTTCTTACATTCTAGCTTCCTATGATTGTAATGATTCTTGCTGATAATATTTTCTCCCAACGTTATTTCTTTTATATAATACATGACTATAAAGGCTCATTCCTGTTTCAAATGCCTGTGCACATTCATGATTTGGATTTTTTCCCCACCAGGCCTCAGGGGCCATGTTTTTAAAGTCTGCTGCTCTTTGGGCTGATATTGTGGCTTCCTGATTCTCATACAAAGCAGATTTCTTGAAATCTGCTCATCTACCATAGTTTACCAGTTATCTGTATCCTTGCAGCTCTGCTTGAACTTAATCTTGTTCTTTGTAAGGCCCAGCTATTTTTGCTTGTCATTTTATGACATGCCATTTACCAGGAAACATTCAAATAATGATTAACGATGCCAAAACTTTAAACGTGGAGGAAACTGGGTAATACCAGCTTCGCTGTGGAAATTTTCAGGAGCATCAATACCAGCTGACCTGACTGGTATTTGAGTCTAGGTAATGGAGTAGTAGGTCTCGAAAAGTTACACTTTCCGGGTAATTGTCAGCTTCCCAGAGTACTGTTAGATTCTGTCCCTCAAAAATGATGAAATTGCAAAGGAATGGTCACTGTTGCAGGTATTGTATCTTCATTATCTCATTTAATCCTCAAAAAATAATTCATGTGGAAGAAGTTTTTTCATTCTCACTTTAATGCTAGAAAATTGAAGCACAAAATCTACTCATCAAATTGTGGGCTGTGTTTTCTGTATCTCTTATTAAAGCTCTCCAGGGTCCCTTGACCCTCTGTTCTCCCTTTTGTTCTAGCCTTTCAGATTGGCTTCTTTCACTTAGTTATTATACATAAAATGCCAGGTTATAAAATGCCTCAGTCAGGATAATTGGGAAAGTGTCCTTGGGAGACAATGCACATAAAGACCTTACAGTGCTGGGTGCTCAAAATGTTACCATCACTGTTATTGTTAGCCTTTTCCCTCTTGAGTTTCCCTAGTGTTTAGGAAATTAGCAAAACTTTAAGGTTGCTACATGTAGGGTTTTTTTTGTTTTGTTTTTTTTGTTTTTGTTTTTTAACTAACTGGAATCACAAAATCTTTTTCTTTTTAAACTAACTTGAATCACAAAATCTTATTTCATACTTCATGTCTTTTCTTATTAAGGATAATTAGTTTATGGAGGGTTCAGTTATGATGGTGATAGTATTAGAGACTTATCTGAATGAAATCAGAAAAGTGGATCACGTTTTATGTAAAAGATTTTTACATAAAATATTTACACACATGCATACACTTCATTTTTTAGAGCAGTTTTAGGTTTAACAGCAAAACTGAGCAAAAAGTACAGAATCCTCCCTACCTCCACTGTACCCCCAACCCTAGCATCCCTGACTGTAAGCTTCAAGCCTGCACCAGTATGGTACAGTTGCTACCATTGATTAACTGGTATTGACACAACATAATCACCCAACTTACATAGTTTACATTAGAATGAACTTTTGGTGTTGTACATTCTGTGAGCTTTCACAAATATAAAACGGCATGTACTCACCATTATGGTATCACACAAAATAGTTTCATTGCCCTAAAAATCCTTTGTGTTCTATCTATTCATCTTCCTACCAAAACCCTGATCTTTTTACTTTTTCCATAGTTACGCCTTTGCAGGAATGTCATACAGTTGGATTCGTACTATATATATGTAGCCTTTCAGATTGGCTTTTTTCACTTAAGTTATTATACATTTAAAGTCCTCCATGTCTTTTACACATGATCTTAGCCAAAAGGCCGAGAAGCGATACCTCCATGTCTTTTAATGGCTTAATAGCTCATTTCTTCTTAGCACTGAGTCGTACATTGCCTGGATGTACCACAGTTTATTTTTTCCATTCACCTAATCTCAGTTGCTTCCAAGTTTTGGCAATTATGGGGAAAAGCTGCTGTAAACATTTGTGTGCAGGTTTCTGTGTGGAGATCTTAACATTTACATTTGTTACTTTTTTTTAAATTTCAGATTTCTCAATATTACAGAGTTATTGCAAGAGTCATATGAGAATCGAGGGTCTGGAAATTCCATGTAAAAGAGGTGCCACCTGAGTAGGGCCTTAAAGGATGAATTGATTTGGACACATAGATTGGAGGAGGTACATTGTATTGTGGCTGGCACAGTATGTGATTTTCTGTTTGATTTGAGTTCATGGTAAATGTAGGAACTCGGTGAGTGTTATGCTCTTGACGCCTTCGATGCTAGGCTAAAGAAGATAGGCTTCCTTAGTGAGGCCATAGGAACCCATGGCAGATTTTTGAGGTGGGAAGTGACAAGTAGTATCACTCATTTATTGAAGCAGCTAGTCACGCTTGCTTAGTTCCAAATAGCTGCTTGACCTTGCCTAGTTCCAAATAATTGACTTAAAATTAACAAGTTGACATTTATTAAACAGTACTTTTTACAGTTTAATTGTTCACCACTTTAGACTAAATTTTTCCTACAGGTGGTGCAAGTTAATGAGATTTTCCCGTAATGAGAAAGAGAAGCATTTCAGTACAGTGTCTTCTGTTCTGATATTCAAGGTCATTTCCTATATAAAAGCAAAATTCTACAGAGCATAAAACCATACTATTTGACATTTAGGGACTGTAGGTTTTAATAACAGTGAACGAAGGGTTAAATTTTTAGTAAAGTTTTTGTACACTCTTTCTTTGCTATGCTTCAATTCTTTCATTTGAGCTGAACAGCTTTAAATTTCACTTAAAGAAATGCTAGCTAAAGAGAAGAACATTGTATAAGGGCAATTAAGTGAACAGGAAGCTGTGCATCTCAGAATGGGGAGATTTTAAAATATTGGAGAAAACTGTCAAAGCAAAAGTATAGCAGCCTCAGCTTTACTTGGGAATTTATTAGAAATGCAGATTGTTAGACTGTACCCCAGAAGCCCTGTGTGCGGGGCTAGCAATCTGTGTTGTAAGTGAGAACCACTAATCTAAACCGCTGATCAAGGGAGGAGGATGTTAAGACTTACTGCAGAAAAGAGGTGAGAAATTGTACTAACAGTTACTGTTAATTCAACACTTACTTTGTAATGCACATTTTCGAGATATAGCTTATGTAATCTTTTTTCTCAACCCTAGGAAGTATAATATTAAAATATCTTACTATATAGATGAGCAAAAAAGAGTGGTTTAAGAAGTAGCATAGCAAAACTTCCTGCATGGAAGGTATCTCTGACTCTATACTCTGACCTCTTTAAATCTTGGTAGGCCATGCAGGTATGTTGTTTGTCTCCCAGAAGGCAGCAGTGGGGCTAAGGCAGCACCCCAGTTCTTCCCCCACCCCTCTGCTCCTTCTGCTGCATTCCGCAGCCTCCCTGACTGAGGTAGATATTTCTTCCTGCCTGCATCCAGGTGGAGCCTGCCTGGTCCAGTGAAGGAAGCAGAGTAGGAATAGCAGGAAACCGGGTTTTTCTGTTTCTCTTGAGTTAACAATCCCTGTAACCCTAGGCCTGTCTCTTGGTATCTCTATGCCTTACTTTTTTTCAGCGGTAAAATGAGGACTGGGATAAATCTCTAGGTTCTTTCTCAATTTTATCTGGATCTAGCACTTAGAGACAGATGGTCAAACTAGGTGACCTCTCAAGGGTTCAATCCTGTTTGTGTTGAGAGGAGTTTGATATTGGAAATAACAGATTGTTGTTTATGTGTGAAATGAAGACACTACTTTCTGGAAATGGTGTGATGTGAAGTGAAATCATATCTGTGAAGTCCCCAGTAGCCTGCCTGGCATACATGGAAGGTGCTCAATAAATGGTAGTTCCTCAGTCCCCAAGAGGAAAACAGCCACATTCCTGATGCTGGTATTTTCTTTCCATGAATTTTAACAGGTTAGTATTTTAATTTTCCTCTGAAGGAGGGAATAAGAGGTGTTAGGTTTGTATTAAAGTATTAAGTTAATTAAAGCTTCCTATTAAAATTTTAAGAGAGAGGAAGAGAATGGGGCAACATGACCACAATAAATAAAGCAAATAGGTCATTATGTTTCCAAATGGCATTATCCCTTGACTGTTGGTAGCTTTCCTAATAATAATAGGTTGAAAAATTACTGTAACATAAATAATAAAAGGTACTTATGGTAGTACTCTGCTAAGTACTATATAGACATGAGATACTTAATAACTTTTAATATCATGGTTTGGCGAAATAAACTTCCCAATGGATTAACTATTTATTTGGTGAACTTAACCTGGTGCAGGCCAGTGGGTGGAATTTAAGGGTTATTTCTTTTTTTTCCCCAGAGACGGAGTTTCACTCTTGTCGCCCAGTCTGGAGTGCAATAGTACTATCTCGGCTCACTGCAACCTCAGCCTCCTGGGTTCAAGCAGTTCTCTCACCTCAGCCTCCCAAGTAGCTGAGATTACAGGTGCCCGCCACCACACCCAGCTAATTTTTCTTATTTTAGTAGAGATGGGATTTCGCCATGTTAGCCAGGCTGGTCTCGAAGTCCTGACCTCAGGTGATCCACCCGCCTCGGCTTCCCAAAGCGCTGGGATTACAGGTGTGAGCCACTGTGCTCGGCCAAGTTGTTTCTTCCCTGATTTTTCTCTCACAAACCTTCCTTTTATGTAGAGAAAACATTTTTACTCTTCATTTGAAATATTCTTGTTTTTTTCTGATCAAAGTCAGTTACTGATGTACCTTCTTTAGAAATAAGACACATATTTGGCCAGACATGGTGGCTCACGCCCGTAATCCTAGCACTTTGGGAGGCCGAGGTGGGCGGATCACGAGGTCAAAAGATTGAGACCATCCTGGCCAGCCAGCATGGTGAAACCCCATCTCTACTAAAAATACAAAAATTATCTGGGCGTAGTGGCACACGCCTGTAGTCCCAGCTACTCAGGAGGCTGAGGCAGGAGAATCGCTTGAACCCGGGAGGCGGAGGTTGCAGTGAGCCTAGATCGCACCACTGCACTCCAGCCCAGGTGACAGAGCGAGACTCCATCTCAAAAAAAAAAAAATTAAGACAAATAAGACACATATTTATCCCAATATACATTGTTTTTCACAAGTTGCCATTTGATATCCTTAGCTAGTTTCATCATTCCACAGTGACATTTATCCCCATTATGACATTTCTAAATTATAGCCCTTCTCTCTTATGTTAAGTCTGTTTCTAAGCTCTTGATTGGAATCTGTAAAATAGCTAGTTGTTAACATTTAATACAGTTTACTTACCTCACCCTACTCTGTTAGCGAAGAGTTACATGAACTCTGTTGTTTTGAATTAAGAGGTCAGTTGTGGCAGTAAACCTGGGTAGAATCTGGAAAGGAACTAGGCTACTTCCTTTTTCATTCTTTCATATTAGGTCATTTGTCAAGTGGATACATTATCTTGTTTCCCTGTGGGCAGCAGACCATCTTAGTTCCCTTCTGTTATGGAGATCTATGATTCATTACTTCCAGTATGAAGGCCAGGTGCTTTTGCATGAGTTGTAAACTGCTAAGTGAGCACTTTTGTGCCTCGTTTGTATATGAGCGTCCTTTTCTTCAGAGTGTAGGGTAGCCTGTCCCCACCAGTCCCCTTTCCTAACATCTCCACGCACAGCGTGATGGATGCTGGCAGTTGTACCACATTCAGCATTTCCAAGTGGAACTTGTTTTCATCGGATATGATCACCAAAACAATTTGAATTTCGATGATAAACAAATCAAGGGGTGGTTAT
The DNA here is from genome assembly GCF_003255815.1 of Theropithecus gelada. Classification (NCBI taxonomy): domain Eukaryota; kingdom Metazoa; phylum Chordata; class Mammalia; order Primates; family Cercopithecidae; genus Theropithecus; species Theropithecus gelada. The sequence goes on along the minus strand of NC_037670.1, from coordinate 5,190,495 downwards.
TCACATTGCTGATGGGTTTTGGGTTTTGTTTTTTTTGTTTTATTCCTTCAAAATGGTTCACCGTAGGGGTTCTTTAAATAGCAAGTTGCTCTGCTGGATTTAAATGGGATTTGATATATAAAAATCCATTTACACATTTAACAGGATATTATGTTGGTATACTTTCTCGTCTCCTGGCTGCGTGATCATGGGCAAGTTATTTGACTTCTCTCAGCCTCGGTTTTCTCACTGGTAAACCAGAGATCATAGCACCTCATAGACAGCACTTGTAGAGTGTTTTGAATGGCAGAAACAGAAAGTGTCATGGAAGACAACACATGCATTGTGTAAGGAAAGTCTTAGGTGTCTAACAAAGAAGTGGCAGTGTTCATTTTTAGGGCCATTTTGCCTGAGTTTTTGTTAGGCCCTTCTCTCTTTTCTTCTTTGAATGTGTTTGTAAACTTGAAAAGAACACCTCGAAAAGAGCTCAGGATCCTGTTCAGCCACACTTCACCTGCTCTGCAGCTTGGTGTGATTAATTGTCAGGAAGGCATAAAGAACTCAAACCATAAATTACCCTACTCTGGGTAATCACAATGGTTTGGATGGCATCTCCTTAATTTTTGCTTTGACTTTTCTTTCCTCCAGGCAAGAGAGAGTAGAAGGAGTGGCAAGAGTATGCCTTTTAATTACTGAGTTCTAAATTCTTGGAATGAGCATAGTCTGTTTTCTCAGGATCAGACTAGAAGTCGTCATTCTACTACAGAAGAGCCAAGACTTGTCCTGAATGGATGTGGGTTTCAGCAAAGCATCTTTAGCTTAAGAAGTGAAGGATTTGGACTGTGTTCAGCATCTGTGCTTCGCAGGCCACTCTTTATCCTTTTAGTGAGTCCCGCTTGTCTGTCCTCTGTCAAGGGCTCGTGTACACCATGCTGATTTAGTGCTAACTGGGGAGATTACAAATGCCTTGCCTGGCACTGTCAGCTAAACCTGAATCAGTGTCTGTGTACTCTGACCTGACTAGTCAGAGGTTTACCCTTTGCTCTGCTGCTCACTCTAATAGGCAGAAAAGCCCAGCTCACCCCAGCTTTTATACCGGGGTCAGCTCCAGAAATAGCTCCTTTAACTGGGAATAGAAGCATCACAAATCCAGCAAGCAGATAGTATACAATGGCTGCTTTTTGGCCTTGGAACAAACAAAAGTGGTTTATGTTTACTACATACCACTTCTGAAACTGCTGTCTGTCATTTACTAGAGAGTTTATCATTCTTGAGGGTCCAGATCTAGGTTTTCTTCACTCAAATGCCCTCCAAGTGGGAGCTGCTTGGTGTTGGTCATAGTTTGCACCCAGATTTATAATTTGGGGTTAATTAGACTTAAGGGCAAATGTGGTGCTTGATGGACCATGGGTAGATAAGACACCTCCCAAAATGGATGGTGAAATTCTTTTTAAGAGTCATAGTATGGAGGAAGTCCCCTTGTGAAGCTTTGCGTTGGAGCCTAGAATTATAATGTATGGCACTATTAGACCTCCAAAACCAATGTGAACTTTAGTCGTTTGTATCATGATTTGCTTTATCCTATGTTCCTATCTTTCCAGGTAGTAGGTATTACTTTGTCTGTGGGTTATATGTCTTTCTCCTCTAAGATTTAACCTGGGGATTATTATGTACATATTTATATCCCCAGAGACAACAGTAGGCGCTCATCAATTGTTGAATAAATGAGTGAATGAATGACTAAATGATTGAACAAACAAATAAGCAAGTGAACAAACAGAGATGTGAAGTGCTGGGGGGCATTTCTATATGATTGTGTGTAAAGAGCACCCTGACATAGCATCTGAACAAATCACTCTTGGAAATCCGTTCAATCCCACCACCTTCACCAGCTATTCCCGTGAACCCCAACCCTCCCCTAGATACATTTTGGGGATATATTACATTATTTTTTCTTTGCCTCCCTCCTATCCTGATAAAAAGGATATTGAATGGCCAAACCAGTGCATTACAGTAATATGAAAGGAATGTTTATCTTTCATCTACCAGAATTCAAGGAAAAAAAACGCGAAAACTTTGTCAGCTAGATACTTTCCTGAATTGTTTTTTAAAATTGTTTTAAAAATTATTATTATTGCCAGGCACGGTGGCTAACACCTGTAATCCCAGCACTTTGGGAGGCTGAGGCAGGTGGATCACCTGAGGTCAGGAGTTCAAGACCAGCCTGACTAACATGGTGAAACCCCATCTCTATTAAAAATACAAAAAAATTAGCCGGGTGTGGTGGCTCATGCCTGTAATCCCAGCTACTCGGGAGGCTGAGGCAGGAGAATTGCTTGAACCTGGGAGATGGAGGTTGTGGTGAGCCGAGATTGTGCCACTGCACTCCAGCCTGGGCAACCAGAGTGAAACTCCATCTCAATATATAGTTATTATTTTTAATAGGGTCCCACCCTGTCACCCAGTCTAGAACACAGTGGCACAATTACAGCCTACAGCAGCCTGAAACTCTTGGGCTCAGGGAATCTTCCCACCTCAGCCTCTTGAGTATCTAGGACTGCAGGTATATGCTACCACACACAGCTATTTAAAAACAGTTTTTTTTTTTTTTAGAGAGGGAGATTTGCTTTATTGCTCAGACTGGTCTCAAATTCCTGGCCTCATGCGACTCCCCTGCCTCAGTCTCCTTCTCAGGTAGCTGGGATTGTATGAATTGTGTTTTGAATAAGAAGAAATTAAGCCTTAAAAGACCAGTTGAGTGTTAGCAGTGATGTTGCTGACTGATCTTTGCATTCTGTAGGAATAGTTGGTGCTACAATAATAAGAAATAAATCAGTTTGATAATTTTGCCATCATTTAAAAAAAATTTTATAAAATAATTGAAAATCATATGCGCAATATCTTATAAATTTTTATTTTCAAAGCACATCCCTATAAGGCAATGGAAGTACAGTTTGAACTTACTTTTGACTACCTTCTTAATAGTGATTGATCATAAATTATAAAATTTTCACTTACCAAATTATGTTTAAAAAGCTAAATTTAACATTTTCTTTTTAATTTTGGAGTTGAATGGTCCTTCATTCCCATCTTTATTTTTGTTTTTTTTTTCAAGGGAAGACAAATATTTAAGTTCAAAGTCATGTTTAATAGAGGAAATGAATGAAAAGTGGGTATCTCTTATCTGTTTGTAACAGTCATCTTTATGTCCTATTAAAAGTTTAATTTTAAAATCTAACTTTACAGATCTATACCCAGTAAATACTTTTTTTTTTAAAATTTGAGACAGAGTCTTGCTCTGTTACCCAGGCTGGAGTGCAATGGCGCCGTGTCAGCTCACTGCACTCTGTCTCTCGGGTTCAAGCGATTCTACTGCTTCAGCCTCCTGAGTAGCTGGAACTACAGGTGCGTGCCACCACACTCAGCTAATTTTTGTATTTTTAGTAGAGAAAGGGTTTCGCTATGTTGGCCAGGCTGGTCTTGAACCCCTGACCTCATGATCCACCCGCCCCGGCCTCCCAAAGTGTTGGGATTACAGGCGTGAGCCATCACTCCTGGCCCCCAGTAAATAATTTTAAGAATCTTAAAGTTACTCATTTTTGCTTAGATTTTATGAGATTAAGCTTTTTCAAACTCACATCTATTTGTCCTCCCCTGAGAACTATTTACAAATTTGTATAGCACTCTGGAGTATGGTAATATCCAAGTCAACGCACAGTCAGGAGGCTTGTTAACTTATGTGATGATGTCAGTTTTGATAAACATTTTTCTCATTTAGGCATTTAATGATAATGATTTCTTCAAGAAAAAGTTCTTATTGGGGAAAAAGAGGCGAAAAGTACAGTGTGATTAACTTATGATGCATTTTGGATTGCAGCCTTTTAACCAAAAGAGACTCATCATTAAAACAATAATTCCTCAGAAGGCTTAAGGCATTTAACTTCTCTTAATGAAATTAGCTCAGTTTACTGCCAGTCAATAAAGTCTGGTTTGGAATGATGATAGAAATTAAATATCTAAGAATGCAGTATACATAATAGTTAAATGCAATTAAAAGTAATAAGGAGGTACTATTTTTCACTTAGGAAATTAATAATGATTTGTAGAAGTGAGACTACTAACTTCTGGGAAAAATATAGTGAGACTGTCACTTTTATACACCACTGGAAAGCCCTTTTATAATGTTTGTGAAGATTCTTCAAAATGGTAATACCTTTTGATCCATTAATTCTTTGTCTAGGACATACTGCGTTAGTGATCAGATGTGACGAAAACTTCAGGCCAGGCTTGGTCGCTCACGCCTGTAATCCCAGCACTTTGGGAGTTCAGGTTGGGAGCATCGCTTGAGCAAAGGAGTTCAAGACCAGTCTGGGCAACATAGAGAGATCCCATCTCTACAAATAATTTAAGGAATGAAATTAGCTGGGAGTAGTGGCACATGCCTGTGATCCCAGCTACTTGCAGGACTAAGGCAGAAAGATCACCTGAGCTTGGGAGATCGAGGCTGCAGTGAGCCTGTGATCACGTCACTGCTCCCTAACTCGGGTGACAGAGTAAAAACCTGTCTAAAAAAAAAAAAATGGAAAAAGAAAAGCTTCATACAGCCTAAATACCCAACATCATGGCAATGCATGGTTAATTTATGTTATTTTCTATTTTAGAATATTATGCAGAGGTTAAATAGTAAGTGCGCAAAGTATTTACTACAAGGCAGAATATTTGCTGTATCTTAATTTTACTAAAAAGTGTATACATACAATAATATTTGAATTTATATGCAAAAAGAGAGTGAAAACAAGAATGAACTGAAAACAGAAAGAAAATGCACCCAGATGTTTATAGTCTGTGATTGAGTTTAGATTGGCAAAACATAAGTAGATTTTTTTTTTTTTTTGAGAAAGAGATGGAGTCTTGCTCTGTGGCCCAGGCTGGAGTGCAGTGGCGCGATCTCCGCTCACTGCAAGCTCTGCCTCCCAGGTTCACACCATTCTCCTGCCTCAGCCTCCCGAGTAGGTGGGACTACAGGCGCCTGCCACCACACCTGGCTAATTTTTTTTTGTATTTTTAGTAGAGACGGGGTTTCACTGTGTTAGCCAGGATGGTCTTGATCTCCTGACCTCATGATCCACCTGCCTTGGCCTCCGAAAGTGCTGGGATTACAGGTGTGAGCCACCGTGCCCGGCCATAAGTAGATTTATTTTCTAAAATAAGTGCGTATTACTTTTTATCATCATGAAAGATTTTATTTTCAAATACTTCTTATAGCTGCTTTGTATTTCTTCTGGCACATTACAGTCATAGTGGCAGTGACTTGTAGGGACATTGTCCTGATACTTCAGAGTGCAATTGATGGTATTTGTTTAATAGTGAATATAGCTTAAGAAAAGAAAAGCAATCATATCAACTAGGTGATTAATGTAGCCACTTCAACTCATCAGATCTTTGGCTGACATGCTTTCCTAGCAAAGCAGAGGTACTTAACTAACCACAGAGAAATGCTCACACATGTCAGAAGGAAATCCAAGTGATCGCTTGTTTTGCCTTGGGCATCAGAACTTTTTGTAGAAGTATGACTTTCAGTCTGTGAGACCTTTCGATAAGTAGTGATAATCCAGAAGGATTGATGTAGTCATTCTGGACTTGAGATTTCTTTTCACCACTAAGACATTTGACTGTCACTTGCATCTTAATGCTTCCATATAGTTTTCTAAAGCATTGGGGGACCGACTAGGTAAAGTCATTGTGCCCTTTTAAGTATGTGGCCAACTGATCTCATGGCCTACCAGGGCTTCCAAGTAATTAGTGGGGATTGGCAAGAATTGACCTCTGTGGAGGTTGGGGAGGCAGAAGTACGTCAGTAACAGGGTTCAGAGAGACATACATGGAGCAAAGCTCTCTCTGACTTTCAAGTGGATAGAGCTAGTAGGCCTCTACTAATTGTGGTGTGTGTGAGTTAGACAACTCTTACTTTGGAATCACTCTTCATTGAGAGATACTGAGTCCAGAATGTGCCAAGCAAGATTCTAGATACTCTCACAGATGAATTCACTCATTCATTTATTGATCACTTGATGTTTTAGGGGTACAACTTCATCATTAATTTCCTAGCTGTGTAATATAGGATCAGTTAGGTCAGATTCTCCCTTTGTAATTAATCCTAATTGCTGGGGCTTTCATGTTACTAATAAATGTCTATTCCCATAATCCTGTCCTACATTAGCCTTCTTCATGTTGTTCTGTGAGATCTATAGTAAGCAGATGACAGTGCTTATTATAGACTAGCTACTTCCTGTGTAATAAATCAATTATTCCTCTCAACAGGGACAATCTTGAATTAAAATCACATTTTTTCCTTAGAGAATTCTCTGTCAAAGTCTATAAAAGGCCATGGTTTTTTTTTTTGTTTTTGTTTTTGTTTTTGTTTTTGTTTTGCTGTCCAGAGACACCTTATTAATGACTTGATTTTATCCTTATTTCAAATTCTAATTCATGAATATCAGGGTATAAAATATTAAATATCCTGGTTCAGCTACCAGCTTTTCAAGCATCATTGGGGACCATCCTGTTATAATAGGAAAACATTTGGTATGGCTATTGGGATGTAGATCATTTTTATAATTATTATAGGGAGTAAAAAAATGCAGAAAAAAGAATAATTTAAATTTAATTGAAAGTGAGAGTAGGTCAGTATGACCAAGAATATAAATCATAAATCTCTCTATTTTTGTATTCCTTTACTCCATGCAGAGAAATACCAAACCTTTGTTTCTAAAAGGGCACCAGGTCTTTCAGAAAGCTGTGGTTCTCAGCAGCAATTTTTTTTTTTTTTTTTTTTTTTTTTTGAGACGGAGTCTCGCTCTGTCACCCAGGCTGGAGTACAGTGGCGCGATCTCCGCTCACTGCAAGCTCCGCCTCCCGGGTTCACGCCATTCTCCTGCCTCAGCCTCCCGAGTAGCTGGGACTACAGGCGCCGCCACCTCGCCCGGCCAATTTTTTTGTATTTTAAGTAGAGACGGGGTTTCACCGTGTTAGCCAGGATGGTCTCGATCTCCTGACCTCGTGATCCGCCCGTCTCAGCCTCCCAAAGTGCTGGGATTACAGGCTTGAGCCACCGCGCCCGGCTCTCAGCAGCAATTTTAGTTAGGTTTTGTTTCGTGTTTTCTGGTATTCTGGGCCTCCCAATAGCCATTTGTGCCTAAAAGAGAGAGAGGATGAAGAGATTTGGGTTGCCTGTACTGTCAGCCTGGTGGCACTCTGAGGATATTAGATGTGTTCTGAGGATATATGTATTTATTTAAATTTGAACAGAGAGTATTTTAATGGAGGCCGGGCTCAGTGGCTCATGCCTATAATCCCAGCACTTTGGGAGGTTGAGTTTGGCAGATGACCTGAGGTCAGGAGTTTGAAACCAACCTGGCCAACATGGCAAAACCCTGTCTCTACAAAAAAAAAAAAAAAAAAAAAAAAAAATTAGCCAGATGTGGTGGTGCATGCCTGTAATCCCAGCTACTCTGGAGGCTGAGGCAGGAGAATTGCTTGAACCCGGGAAGCAGAGTTTGCAGTGAGTGGAGATTGCACCGCTGCACTTCAGCCTGGGCGATAAGCGAGACTCTGTCTCAGAAAAAAAAAAAAAGAGGCTAGGCACAGTAGCTCACGCCTGTAATCCCCGTACTTTGGGAGGCTGAGGCAGGCGGATCACGAGGTCAGGAGATTGAGACCATCCGTGGCTAACACGGTGAAACCCTGTCTCTACAAAAAATGTACTTTAGAAAGCCTTAACGCTTGAGAATGTGAAGTCTTAAAAATTTTTTTAAAAATATTTTTGGTTACTTAAAATGAAGTACTGTACTGAAGCAGCTAGAAGGACTCTTAGGACCTTTCTGGGTTTCTTCTGAACCTAATGGCTTATAATAAATTCCCTGTTTTGTTTAAATGATTGGTCGACTTGAGCTTTCTGTCATCTGCTCAGTAACACTACTTTAGGAATCTATTCCATTTGGGAATTCTGACTAGAAGTTCTCCTAGGGTCATCATATGAATGAGTGACTTGCTTCACAGCTCTCCTCTTCCTCATAGCTGCTTCTCTGTAGGGCTGGAGGGAAAGACAGCCTTCCATGCAGTCTGGTCAACCAAGAGGGAGGAGATGCTGGCACCTGGTCTGCATCCCAACAGACAGCACACCCTCATGCCTTCACCTTGAATGTACCTTTTTGACTCTTCCTCATTTCCTGGGGAAATGTAATAATTCTTTATTGTTTACAGTGCTGACTGCTCCCTACAATGTGAGGTTCCCCCTCCCCTCTCCTACCACCAGAGATGTCTCAGAGAAAGTGCTTATCAGCAGCACAGTAGTGGGGAAAAAATGGGTTCTCATTTTCGCAGGTGACTTGATCGTGGTTGGTTGTCAGTGTGCTTTTTTTCATATTGGCTTGTTGCTACAGGGTCTGATGCTGGCAGATTACAACTCTGTAGCTAGTCATTTTCGATTTATTTGAACCTATTTCTCCAGTCTACTGAGCTTTCACTGGCTAGCATCAATTCAGACACATTGCAATTCTTCAGAATCTCTATCCCCATCAGATGGTTCGATCTGTGAGAAATTTAGCTACAGGCGTTTAGACAAAAAAGAAATATTGTGGCTAGGGAAGCATTTAAGTTAGAGGAGGCAGCCAGGGCTGTTTTATTACTTAGTCCTGTGTCACCTGTGATGACCCATGAGAGTGGAGAATATTGATCGCTTGTCACTCAAGGCATTCAGCAGATTGCATTGACAAAGCTTGGCAGGTCTCTAATAGCAGGGTTACTGGCCTTGGCTGCGGCCCAAGGGAAAACTCTGCAGGCCCTATTACTTGGCGGCCTTTAACTCTTATAGAATTGGGAGAGAACACTGACAAAAGAGAGGACATGATTTTACGGTTAAAAATGATTTTTCTTGCTTGCTTTCTTCTCACCCTTTTTAATTTTTCTTTTCTTCTTTTCATTTCTATCTTACCTTCCCTCCCTGAACCCTGCCAGCCACTCCTTTCTTATTATAGATGATCATGGCAGTATTGTTTTTTCTGGATGAAAATCAGAGTGGATTGGAGAAAGCTTAGCAGGCCTAGCATAAGGCCTGAGTTATTCTCTTCTTTTAGGACAGCTTGTGCCTGACCACATTGTTTAGAATGTGCCTGTGGATATATATACAATACTTGAACTTGATGTGTAGGCCATTCACAGCTGTTGTCCTCTAGTAGAATAAGAACTGCCACTTCATGACAGATGGGCTTCTCTCCTTCTCCATTCCCTAGTAGCCAGGCTTGGTTCAAGCCTTTGACCTTACATAGTCCCGAGGTTCAGCAGAAAGTAATGTGCTGACATCAGAGAGATAATGGCACTAGTGCAAAACAGGAATGATTCTAAATAAACAGAGAGGATTCTATCTTTCCTAGACACTGCCTGATTTATCCACAGATTCAAATCACCACCATTAATGACATTTTCATTCCTAACATAGGTTGGCCACCTGTTGGACACTGTTCTGTAATGAGCGTTTCTGCATGGCTGTCATTTGCTTTATGAAGCATTCTTTGTATTTGTATTTTCTGTGTATCTTTCATTTAAAAAACAATCATGTTTGTTATCTCCATTGTCTCTTTGAGGATGAGAAAGACAAATATTACCCCCATTTCAAAGAAGAGTAAGTTCTCCTAATCACAAGTGATTCAAATGTTAGAGTTTTAATTCAATATTTCACTAAAATTTCTAGTCCCCTAGTAAATCAGATATAAGCAAAGATCATATGTCTATTTCAACCTCTAGGTGGGCTGGCCAGCTTGTTTGCTTTCTTCCCCTCCCCTCCCCTCCCCTCCCCTTCCCTGGTCACCCCTTCACTTCCTCTTCCTTTGCAATGCTTTAGGCTGGCCAAAAGATTCTAGCCAGATGAACAGAAACAGAGGGGAGGAGAGCTTCTTAAGAGGCTAGTGGTCCAGGTGCAATGGCTCATGCCTGTAATCCCAGCACTTTGGGAGGCTGAGGTGGGTGGATCACCTGAGGTCAGGAGTTCAAGACCAGCCTGACCAACATGGTGAAACCCCATCTCTACTAAAAATACAGGAATTAGCTGGGCATGGTGGCACACGCCTGTAGTCCCAGCTGTTTGGGGGGCTGAGGCAGGAAAATTACTTGAACCCAGGAGGTGGAGGTTGCAGTGAGCTGAGACCACACCACTGCACTCCAATCTGGGTGACAAAGGGAGATCCCATCTCAAAAAAAAGGGGGGGGGGCGGCGTTAAGGCCAGCCTCAAGTAGTGGACATGGGCTTTGCATTTATATTCCAACATTTTGCCATAGATGAGTTATGTATTATTAGTAGGATTCCTTAATCTCTCTGAGCCTTTATTTCTCCATTTATCAAATGGAAGGTAATATTGTTTACAAAGAAAAGTGAATTATGTGGTATATGGATTATTTCTCAATAAAAAAATATGAATTGTGTAAAGTTTCCAGCATAGAAATGTCCTCCTTTCCTTCCTTCCTCCTTGTACAACTAAGGGCCTGCAAAGGCAGAATGAGAATTACCATCTAGGCCAATACTGGGGAAATAGGTGCTACTATTGGAGGCAGAAATGTGGAAGTACTGCAAACGAATGTGGACCTATTAATATTCTATAGCACTTGGAGCCACTTTGAATTAAAATACTTATCTGTGAAAGGTTTTATAATTTATATGACCTAAAATAATTTACACCTAATTAGATTTTGTCAACTGAATAATTCTGTCTCATGTTGCTTCCACAGAATAATTTAAGCAACTGCATTTTATTCTCAAAATAGCTGTAAATGTCAAATTAATTTTGTTGACATGATCAACATGTAGAAGAGCTACTTGGCAGAATTGTTTGTCAACTGAATATATTATGCATCCTTACAAAATATGTGGATTGATTATGGTTTAGCTGACTTCTGCAGTTTGTTGGTCTTCTGGAAAGAAGTAACAGGTGGTGGTTACAGATACCATTATGGCATTTCTGTTCATCTGGCTAATAACTTTTCGATATCTGGAAGTTTTCCTTCACTTTTCATTGTATAGACCGTGTCTTTCCCTTGGGTGTTATCTTTTTTATCTGGGTGAGAATGGATCCCACGTAACTGTTTGGTGTTTAACAAACTGTTGGAGTATAACAAACTGTTCGGTGTTTGTTATACTCCTCATTAATTTCGTGGGGCTCTTAGTTGACACTGGCCACATAAAAGTTATTGTTGAGTCTCACCCTTTTTATTTTGGACCATTTCTTTCACTTGGGGAGCCTCTCTATCCCCCTCCTTAAAAACGCTGTTTGAGGATTAGTGTCCTTGCAGTTTAGGTGTAGCTCACTCAAGTTACCCCATTTGTTCCAGAATCCCTTTTCCACTCCATTACCCCCTATCTTGTCTGGTCTTCTAGCTACTAAGGTTGAAGTCCTGTCATCTGCAGGTTTGGTAGAATCCAGTGCTTCCTAACCCTGTCTCATCATGGCACATGTGGAAAATGATACTATTGTACAGCACACTGAAGTAAATCAAGACCTTTTGCTGTGGAGATACCTGGCTCAGAGGCCATGAGCTGCCCTAAGTAGGAGGGAATACATGCATACTATCCCGTATGTTTTGGTGTAACCATTCCCCAAATTTGAACCAATCTTGGCAGGTATTAGAAATTTGCTTATTTGGTGATACATGGAATTTATCTCCTCTTTTGAGCTCAGCATTTCATGTACTTTAAGGACATTACTGAACTTTCCACCAAATCATTCCCATTTGTGTCTAGTCATTAGATAGTTCAGATTTCTACCTTGGATGCCTTGAAGTGATGACACCTTACCATTGCTCGTCTCTCTCCCAAGGGAATAAACTTGTATTTTGCTTTCAGCTTCTGCTTAGGGGAGCTGACTCTATCCAGAACAATTCCCCTCCCACTGGACATCAAAAGATTGCTTTTCCATTGGCAACAAGTCTCAACATAGCTCAGAAACTGCTGTTGACTACTTGTCTCCCGTATAACAATATTGGATCCATGGTATCCATAGGAGAGTGAATCAGTGTCTCCCTCTAGTTCAACCCACTCATTTAGATTTTTCATTTTAGACTCCATGGGAAGGATGTCCCAGTGCAGAGTTGACCTTTGTACCCCAGATTATGTTTCAGCTTTCTCTAATTTCTCTGCTAACCTGCTGTTGATGCCCCAAGCATGCCTTGTAGCTAAAGGCACTCAACATTGAGTGTGCTCTATAAATATGTGAACTACATGTATTCTATGAAAACATAAACTACAAATACAAATATGTTAAAGTATACCATAGATTCATTACTAAAAGGCATTATGTATTCAGTATCCTTAATGTACAAATAATAAAAGAGATAGATATGAAACCCTGTGTCTAGAGCTAAAAATATACCTTGACAGTACAAATACACATGGCTAAAAGGCATTATCTCTTCAGTATCTCTAATGTACAAATAATGAAAAGGTCTGAATACTTCTGATTTTCATAATGGAGAAGGGGAATTGTAGAAACTGTGGACCAATTAGCTTGATGTCAGTTCAGAAAAGATTCTAGAAAATATTATTAATGAATGCTGTCTGGGAGATTAATAAAAGAAGTAGTCATCACTGGGAACCTGTGGAGGTTCACTTAAAATGTTATGCCATCTATATTCCTTCTTCTGCAGCAGGGATTGCCAAACCTTTTCTATACATAGCCAGATAGTAAATATTTTAGGTTTTTCGGGCCATACAGTCTCTGGTGCAGCTACTCAACTCTGCCACTGTAGCAGGAAAGCAGCCATATAGGCAGTATGTAAACAGATGGATGTGGATGTGTTCTAATAAAATAACTTTATTTATAAAAACAGGCCTTAAAAACAAAACAAAACAAAACAAACAAACCAACAAAAAAAAAACAGGCAGCAGGCTGATTTGGCCCGTTGGCCATCGTTTACCAACTCTGCTTTAGAAGAATATCTTAGATAGTGTGTACTTGATATATTCTATTCTTCTTTCTGATGGAAAATACTTTCTCTTTTTTTTGGCATAAAGAAATTTTATTTTCTTTGCTAGTAAAGAGTTGGCATAAAAAAGCATCGCATTAAAATCTTCGTAGAGGACATGGAAAAGGCTCAAGTTAATAATAGTTTACAGTAAGTTCTCACTTAATGTTGTCAGTCATTTCTTGGACACTGCTGCCTTAAGCGAAATGACATATAATGAAACTAATCTCTTTTTCTCACCAACATTATAGTGAAAAGATGTTGAACAAACATTGGATAACAATGTTATCCAAGGACATACTGTACATCATTTCATTTAAAGTTGCAGTTTCGAAGAACCTATTGACTATGCTAAGTGATGACTTACTGTAGTTAGGTAGAGTTATAACAGGTTTAATAATTAGGAAACATGAAGAGTGGTCTGTGGTTGCAGGCCACAGGCTGTGTGCTCTTGATTCAGTGATGTCAACATTTTTATTAGTGACTTCACTGAGTCACTAATTGGAATTGAGTTGGAATTGACTTGTGGATCTAATGTGTGGATAGCCTGATGAAGAGAGAGATCACTTGCACTTTGGGTGATAGGAGTAAGATCCCAAAAGGCCTTAGGATAGCAGCTGAAATCTTTCAGGCTTAAATGTTGAAAAGAGATAGATGCAAAACCCTGTGTCTAGAGCTAAGAATGTATCTTGACAGTACAAATACAAATTGTGAAAACATAGTTGAATAGCAGCCTGTTTGAACAAAGCTAAGAGAGTATTTCAATTAGAGTGCATGCAGAGAAAGTTATCCAGATGGTTGAAGGGACTCAGAATCATGTCCTATTAGAAATGGTTGAAAGAAGTGTAGATATATAGCCTGGAGGGATATATAACTGTCTTCAATTATTTAAAGGGCTGTCATGTAGAAGAGGAATTAGACTTATTCTGGGGGGTCCTGGAGGACACAGGGGAGAGCAGTGGGTAGAAGATACAGGTAGATTCAATATATAAATAGGAACTTTCTAACAATTTGAGCTGTCCATAAGAGGGATGGGCATTATTTAGAGGATTTAAGTCACTGACAATATTGTAGATATCTGTTGCTGACCTTGCGAGGATGTTGTGAGAGAATGTTAACTTTGACTCATTATTGGATGGGATGGTTCTTATGGTCACTAACAATTCTGAGAGTGCATAAAAGGTAGGCCCAGGGAGAATGTGCTGCGCCCTATGTCCCAGTAGTTGGCAAAGTCCAAGCCCAGATGTTTTGAGTCTCCTGCCTTGTTTATATGGTTGAAATGCTGACTTTACACAGTGTTCCATGTGTGTATCTGTACCTGTCATCTTTATGTGATTGGCTAGAGACGCTGTCATGTTCACTTTTGTAATCTCACAAAGCTTAAGAGCAAAGTAAGTGTTCGTTGATCTAAAGTGAATTAAAGAACAACTGAGACACATCTAAATACTGATTTTTTACTGATCCTGGTTTCATAATGAAAACATTTGGAAGTTGATCAGAAATTATACCTGGGAATTCCTAGTAGAATGGTGATGTAGATGGAACAGCTCTCTGCCTTTGTTTCTCTCTGTGGTACACACACAAATGCCAACACTTCACCAAGAGTGGAAGCCGTCAGGCTGCACTCTCTGACCAGGATTGTTTTACCCCTTCTGGATGGCAATACGTCGCTCCCTTTTTTTTTCATGGCCTCCTGTGCATACCTCCCTGCTAAATTAAACTCCAGACCCTTGCATGTCTGGAATATATTTTCCAGTCTTCTGAATACTACCACCCTAAAGTAGTCGTTTGCTGTCATCATAATTTTGGAAGATTTGATGTTCATATTGACAGTGGATATGCTGGTCTCATTCTTGGATGTTTTGTACATAGGCAAGTGGTCAAGTATCCTGGCCTATTTATCACCATATTCTGCATGGCCTGTACTCAGGGTCAGGCATATGGTAGGAGGTCAGTGAATGTTTGTTTGTGTTAGTAGGACTCCGGTTTAGTCCTTACAGTAGTCCCTGTTATCCATGTTGGTATGTTCCAAGACACCCAGTGGATACCTGAAACTGTGGACAGTACCAACCCCTGTCCATACTGTTTTTTTGATATGATAACCAAGACAGCTACTAAGTGACTAACAGGTAGGCAGCGTATACACCATGCTGGACAAAGAAATGATTCCCATCCTGGGTGGACAGATCAGGACAATATGGGATTTCATCATGCAACTCAAAGTACTGCCTAATTTAAAATGTATTGATGAATTGTTTATTTCCAGAGTTTTCCATTTAATATTTTTGGACTGTGGTTGCTCATGGGCAACTGAAACTACAGATAAGGGGTACTGCTGTACTCCTGTTTCAAACTAATTAAGTAAAGTTTCTTTGTTCATAAAGGCAGTATTTTCTTTCTCTTTTGTGCCTACCATGGTCTACCTACCTCATGTCTTCGTTTTCTGTGCCATTTTCTTGCTGTGTTTTAATAGGATAATGGTTTATTAGGATAAAAGAAGAGCCAAGGTATAGTAATTGAATGTCCTCCCCTATCAATCTCCCTAACCCGTGAAGGGAGAAAGGAAGGAGAATGTGGGGTAGAGGGGAGGGAAGAAAGGAAATGGTGGAGAAAGTAGAGAATGAGAGAAGCATCCTGTTTCATACTGAGAAGACTTTGGTATTGAAGAATTTTGACTTTGTTAGTGCCATATAACTTGTGTGTTGCTTTGTTTAAATTCTTGTTAGAAAATAAAGTAACTATTACTATCAAGACTATATCTTTGCTTTTTTCTCCCTCAGTTTCTTGTCTCGATCGATAGAAAACATAGAATAATGGTGCCAGGGTTAACTTTGCCTGAAGAATAGTTCTGTTTGCCAGCCCTGCTGCAGATTGATAACCATCAAGGGAGGGATAGCCCAGTCATAAATGACCTTGTGGCCTGCATATCTTTATGTCCCCCTTACACACCAGTGGGAAGAACCCAAATACCATCTGCCAATGACAGTGAGGCAGGAACTTCACTTTTGTGACAAAAGAATTGTACTTTGCTATGCTGGAACTGGCTCGTTAACCGTTCATAAGAACCAGTTAAGTTTTCAAGAATTTTGTGAGCTGGTTTTTTAATAAAACCTTTATTAGAAGTTTAAGTTATATGAAAAAAATAATTAGGTGGGCATGGTGGCAGGCTCCTGTAATCCCAGCTACTTGGGAGGCTGAGGCAGAATTACTTAAACCCAGGAGATGGAGGTTGCAGTGAGGTGAGATGGTACCACTGCACTCCAGTCTGGGCAACAGACCAAGACTCTATCTAAAAAAAAAATGTTATGTAAACTTACCTGTTCTTTTAATATAATTTACTTAATTGTAGTCAATATTCAAAATTCATCACTTCCTCATTAGTTGCTACATTTTACTAATATCCATGACCTTGAGGTTATTTACATCTGGTATATGGTAGAAATACTACAAAATGATATGTTATTGAGCCTCTTTTTCTAACTCTGCATTCAGTGACATCACTTTAGTAGCCATGGTGGAAGTATTTACACCACAGAAACTGGTAAACAGGATGCCTTATTTTGTTTCGTTCTGCTATAACAGAACACCACAAACTGAGTAATTTGTAAGCAATAGAAGTTTATTTGGCTTATGGTTCTGGAGACTGGGAAGTTCAAGATCAAGGGGCCACATCTGGTGAGGACCTTCTTGCTGTATCACAGTGTGGCAGAAGACATCACATGGTGAGAGAACATGATCAGCATTAACCCATTCATGAGGGTGGAGCCCTCTTGACGTAAACATCTCCCACTATGTTCCATCTCCCAACACTGTTGCGCTGGGGATTAAGTTTCCAACACATGCTTTTGGGGGGACACATTCAAACCATAGCACTGTACAAATCCAAATTTGGTCATTTGTTTTGTTGATTGTCTACACTTAAAAGAATGATAGAGGAAATGTTATTAATACAGATTAAATTTAAGAGTGTGTTGTATCTGCATCCATTACATTGTGGATAGCAAAACAATTAAGAGAATATCTTCTTGTATTTAAAAACTGTTTCCAACCCAACAAAGAAGTTACTCATGTCCTCAATGAAGGAAACTATACATGTCATTCATGTCTTAGGTGTTCCACTTTCATTTTACTGGTTCAAAAACATCAACCAGGTTTTGCAGAACTACAGTCATTCTTCAGATACAACCATAGGTTGGCTGTAGATATAAGAATTGCACAGATTTTAACAGAAGCATTCTGTGAATGTTAATTTTCCCATTTGGTTGGAATTCACAATAAAGTTTAGCATGTACTTTGTTATTATTTGTAAATTGCTTGCTATACATTATTTCAGTAACATTTATAATAAATAGATGTGCATCTATACATACATACTTCTTTTCCCAAGGAGCTGGTTGTTAAGTATTTCCAACACACCACTGTTTACAATCCAAATGAGAATTTAGCTGTGTGTCTTAGGATAGTGATGATGATGTGTAAATGGTGAGATTTTTGCCTTCATCATAGCAAAAGGCTCAAATGCAATATAGGAAGGAAACCTTTCTGATTATGGAATATGAAGTCAGGATTTTAAATGCCACCAACTGTCAAACACTTAAAGGACAAAGTGTTTGAAATCTTAAAGCATGCCTACTCTATTTAAAAGAACATTAGAGGGTGTTGAAAAGAGGTGATAAATATCATTAGGACCTCAGCAAGGCTTTGGAACCCAACACATTGAAAGATAATTGAGTGAAGAGGATCTCTGGACACAAAGCAGGCAATTTAGTTATCCAAAGCATTTATGTCAAGCAGCAAATGCTTGAGGATTTATCTATTTTTGGTTTTCTCTCAGAGCTTAATCCATGAGGAGTACAGAGTGGTGGTAGGATGGAGGTTAGCCTTTATTTTACATTGCTCTGAGAAGCGTTGCAATAATGGGAGAAATTTGGTGTCCTAGAAACATTATTATTATAAATGAAAAATCTTGAAATATGAGGAAAGTAAATTTTTAAAAACTGGGATTAGAAACTCAGAACAAAATGAGCTAGGCGTGCTGGCCTGTGTCTGTAATCCCAGCACTCTGGGAGTCTGAGGAGGGCAGATTACTTGAGGTCAGGAGTTTGAGACCAGCCTAGCCAACATGGTGAAACTCCATCTCTACAAAAATACAAAAAAATCAGCTGGGTGTGGTGGTGGGTGCCTGTAATCCCAGCTGCTCAGGAGGCTGAGTCAGGAGAATCACTTGAACCTGAGAGGCGGAGGTTGCAGTGAGCCAAGATCATGCCAGTGTACTCCAGCCTGGGCGACAGAGCAAGACTCCATCTCAAAAAAGAAAGAAAGAAAAAAAAGAAACTGAGAACAAAATGGTCTTTTGCCTCTTTCTGTTTAATCAAATAGACTCATGCAAAACTATATTTTTGTGTGAGATTTTTGGTTAATAAGTTGTATTTCCATTCATCAGTTAGACTCAGTGTGGAGGAATGTTTTGTTTAACCTATTTTAAGTAGGAACAAAATGTATTTGCAGATGTTCATAGGTGGAATTATAAGGTGATCTAATAACTTTGAAGGTTACTTTCAGCAAATGGAAAACAGAATTTTGTTAGTGGAATGGCAAATGTGAAGAATGAAAAATGCAGTTGATGCCAGTTAACATTAACTTTTAGGAAAGAAAAAATGGTAGATTTTTCTGTGAAGAGAGGGAGAGAGTGTGTGTGTCTGTGTGTGTGTGTTTAAAATTTAGCTCATCTGGTTCTGTGTTGTGTGTTTTCTCTGTGTGTGTTTGAAGGGGGACATATTATGAACGTTATGGTTCCCTACCTCTATGATCCATTCCAAAAATAATTTTATTATTCCTAAGAATGACTAAGAATGTAACTATGGAAATAAAATGACTTTTCAATCCTTTGTTGACTACGTGCCTAAAATGTTGATTTGCTAAAACCTGGTACTTCCAAATTAAATTTTATGGTATATGGATGATTTATTGTAATCTCCTGCAAGGAAATTCATCTTAAAAACTTTTTCAAAATCATCCTAAGTTTGGGAGAGGAGAGCATTTCTAATTCAAAGCAGGAGTCAGGCTAAGATCACATGTCTCCCTAGAGGAAACAGGGGAGGTTTTACTTGTTGCATATGTTTTAAAAATATTTATAGTTACAGCTGGACTTTTAGTACTTTACTTCTGGTTTTAATGATGGAATTCCCAAAGGGCTAAAATTGTTCCAAATGTCTGAACTGTGTCTGAAGTTCAAGAACAGTATATGGTTGGTCTAAAGACTTTAATCCTAGTTGGAAACTTTGAATGAGAAACCTGGCCTTTTAGTCTTGTGTTTCTTGAACTTTCTGTTAACAGAATATCTCCTTGCCTTTTATGTAGCCCTTAACTAGCTGCAGACTGACTTGGTCTTCTCTAGTAAAACATTTTCTATATAAGGTCACCAGTAAATTTCTTTCTGTTAACAAAGTACCTTCTTGCCTCCTATTCAGCCCTTAACTATTTGCGGACCGACTTGGTCTTCTCTACTACAGCATTTTCTATATAAGGTCACCACTAAATTTGTAAGTCGTAAAATTAAGTGATTTTTCTTATTTCTCATCCAGTCAAGAGTCAGCAGTTGTTTTATTTAGTACCTACTGTGTGACTTGGTGCTAGAGATTCGTTAGTAAACAAAACAGGAATATTCTTTTACAATGTGGAGCTTTCAATGTTCTGACCCTGTTGACCTTCCTTCTTTGAATTTCATGAACTCACTTACTTCTGGTTAGTGAAATCACTGATGGTTCTTTTAATGCTGATTCCTCCCCCCATGATTGTACTCAGGGCCCTCTCTTTCCCTGATGATTGATTTTCTTGATACTTCGTGGGTGATTTCATATGGCTAAGACTTTCAGGTTGTCATCTGCCCATACACAGAAGAAGTCCTGAGGGAACCCACGAGTTTCCTCTCACTGCTTCTATGCTGTGTAGACACCTTCTCCAGTTAGAAAACCATCACTAAGGAGCTTCCATGATCATGGTGGAGGCGGCAAATAGTGTGTATTTTGTAGGGAGGAGGCAGCGAGGACAAGTTGCCTCTATCCACTTTAGCCAGAAGATTAGTACTGATTTCTAAAACTTTCAAATTTGTCTTTAAAAAAATTGCACCCATATAGCATATACATTTAGTTGTAGGCACACACACACTCACATAAACTTCTTCGTATACAGTGATTTAGTATAATCACAGGACGATTGTATTTTCCTTTTGTTTGTAACAACTTTATTGAGATATAATTGGCATATAATGAACTGATCATGTTTAAACTATACAACTTGATAAGTTTTGACATGCATACACCTATAGAACCTACACAATCAAGGTAATGAACAGGCCAGGTGTGATGGCTTACACCTGTAATCCCAGCATTTTGGAAGGCTGAGGAAGCAGAATCACTTGAGCCCAGAAGTTCAAAATGAGCCTGGGCAACACTGGAGAACTCTCTCACCACAAAAAATTTAAAAATTAACTGGGTATGTTGGTTCGTATCTGTAGTCCCAGCTACTCAGGAGGCTGAGGTGGGAAGATTGCTTGAGCCCAGGCGGTCAAGACTGCAGTAAGCCGTGATGATGACACCATATTTTAGCTTGGATGACAGAGCGACATTCCATCTCAAAAAAATGAAAGTATCCATCACTCCCAAAAGTTTCCTCCTGTCTCTTTGTAATTCCTTTCTCGCCCACCTCCCTTCTGTCTCCACCCCAGCTTATTCCCCAGCAAGAAAAAAAAAAAAAGCAAAAACAAATTAATTGGTTTTTGTCACTATAAAGTTGTATACATTTTTCTAGAATTGCATATAAATAGCATCACATAGCACATACTGTTTGTACTGTTTTTTTGTGGAGGGGGGGTCTGGCTTCTTTCACTCACATTATGCTTATCCACATTATGCTGTATATAATATTCCTCAGTATTCAATTTATGGATATACCATAGTGTGTTTATACATTGGACTGTTTTCAGTTTTTGTTATTATGTATAATGCAGCTATGAACATTTGTGTAACATTACAATGTACATTCTTTTGGACAAATAGCTAGTAGTGGAATGCCTGGATAATTTACTAGGTATTTGCTAAATGTTCTAAGAAACTGCCAAACAATGATCAACGTGGTTGTACCATTTTATATGCTCACCAGCAGTGTGTAAGAGTCCCACTGTTTCCATATCCTCTCCAATACTTGTTATGGACAGTCTTTTCCATTTTCATCATCCTAATAGGTGTATAGCGGTATCTTACTGTCGTCTTGAATTGTATTTCCTTAATGAATAATCATGTTGAACACCTTTTCACGCGTTGATTTGTCATCTATATATCTTCTTTGGTGAACTGTTTCCAAAACTTTTTGCCAATTTTTAAAACTTGCATTTTTTTCTTGAGTGTCGAGTTCTTTATTCTGTATACAAGACCTTTATCAGATATATGATATACAATTATTTGCTCCCAGTGTGGTGTTTGTCTTTTTATTCTCCTAACAGCGTCTTACAAGAGAAGAGGTTTCAAGGTTTTCTTTAATTTTTATTTAATTTTTAGAGATAGGATCTTGCTCTGTCATCCAGACTGGAGTGCAATGGCATGGTTATAGCTCACTGTAACCTTGAACTCCTGGGCTTCAGCCATCCTCCCACCTTGGCCTCCTGACTACATAGGATTACAGGCACAAACTACCCTACCCAGCTAATTTTTTTAAAACTTTTTTGTAGAGATAGGTTTTCACTGTGTTGCCCAGGCTGTTCTCAAACTTCTGAGCTCAAGCAGTCTTCCTGCCTCAGTTTCCCAAAGCAAAGGTTTCAAATGGTGGTGAATATAATCTATCAACTTCTTTTTATGGGTCATCCTTTTGGTGTCATATTTAAGAAATTATTTATATACCAAGGATACAAGTTTTTCTCTTATGCCTTTGCTCTGGAAGAGTTACAGTTTTAACGTTTACATTTATGTCTGTGATCCATTTTGAGTTAATTTTTGTATATGAAAGGAGACATATAGTGAATTCATTTATTTTTGCATACTTTTTTTTTTTTTTTTTTTTGAGACAGAATCTCGCTCTGTTGCCCAGGCTGGAGTGCAGTGGCACAATCTTGGCTTACTGCAGCCTCTTCCCCTGAGTTCAAGCAATTCTCCCTGCCTCAGCCTCCTGAGTAGCTGGAATTACAGGTGGCCGCTACCACACTGAGCTAAGTTTTGTATTTTTTAGTAGAGACAGGGTTTCACCATGTTGGCCAGGCTGGTCTTGAACTCCTGACCTCAGGTGATCCACCTGCCTCGCCCTCCCAAAGAGCTAGGATTACAGGCGTAAGCCATCATGCCCAGCTTATTTTTGCTACTTCTATACAGTTGTTCCAGCACCATTTGTTAAAATGACTGTCCTTTCTTCAGTGAATTACCTTTGCATCTTTGTCAAAAATCAGTTGTCTATTTATGTGTAGGTCTAATTTTGTTCTTTTTTACTGATCAATTTGTCTGTCTTGAGGTTGCCAACCCAAGGCCCATGGGCCAAGAAAAGCTCACAGCCTGTCTTTGTATCGCCTGTTATATAAGACTGCTTTTTTCTGTTTCTTAAGGGTTGCATAAAAAAAAATTAAAGCAAATGTGACAGAAAACATATGTATCCTGCAAAGCCTAAAATATTTACTATCTGAATCTTCTCAGAAAATTTCTAAACTTCACCTATCTTGACACCAATACCACGTCTTGATTACTGTAGTTTTATAATCTATTAAAATCAGGTAATGTTAGTCTTCCAACCTAGTTTTTCCTTTTCAGAGTTGTTTTGGCTATTCTTGGCCCTTTGCATTTCTGTATGAATTTTAGAATCACTTTGTAAATGTAAATTTATTCTAAAAGACCTGCTGGGATTTTTATTCAGATTGTATTAAATCTGTAGACGAATTTGAAAAAATTGATATCTTAACAATATTGAGTCTTTTAACTCATAAACAAAGTGTGTTTCTTTATTTCTTTAGATTTTCTTTAATTTCTCTCAGAAAAGTTTTGCGGTGGCTGGGTGCAATGGCTCATGCCTGTAATCCTAACACTTTGGGAGGCCGAGGCAGGTGGATCACCTGAGGTCAGGAGTTCAAGACCAGCCTGGCCAACATGGTGAAACCCAGTCTCTACTAAAATACAAAATTTAGCTATAATGGCAGGTGCCTGTAATCCCAGCTAGTTGGGAGGCTGAGATGGGAGAATTGCTTGAACCCGGGAAACAGTTGCAGTGAGCCGAGATCGTGCCACTGGACTCCAGCCTGGGCAGCTGGTTGAGACTCCGTCTCAAAAAAAAAAAGAGTTTTGCAGTTTTCAGGTTACAAGTATTTGACAACCTTTGTCAGATTTATCATTATGTATTTTTGAAGCTGTTGTAAATGGCATTGTTTTATAAATTTTAATTTCTAATTATTCCTTGCTGATATGTAAATATACAGTTAACTTTGTATGTTTGTCATGTATTCTGTAATATTGGTAAACTTACTTAGTGTTAATGGCTCTTTTGTGAATTTATTTGTATTGTATATATAGTTGATAATGTCAAAGAAGAGTAAATATAATTTTCCTTTTTTTTTTTAATCTGGATGCTTTAATTTCTCTTCTTGTATTATGGCCCTGGCTGCAATCTCTAGTATAATGCTGAATGGAAGTGGTGAGAGTGTACATGCTTCTTCATTTTAACTCATATTATGGGGAAGCATTTCATGATCTTCCATTATTTATGATGTTATCTGTAGGTTTTCTGCACATACCTTTATCAGTTTAAAGAAGTTCCTTTGTATTTCATGTTTGCTGAAAGTTTTAATCAGGAATGGATGTTGGTTTTTTATCAAATGCTATTTATTAATCCATTGAAATTCTCATTTTTTTTCTTGTTTAATTTGTTAATATGACAAATTTAACTGATTGATTTTCAAATGTTAAACTGACCTTTTATTTTTGGGATAAGCATCACTCTATCATGATGTATTTTTATAAAAGTATATTGAAACTTATTCATAACTATATATAGTTAAACTCAATTAGTCTGTCGTCTTCTTTTTCTTTTTCTTTTTTCTTTTTTTGAGACAGTCTCACTCTTGTAGCCCAGGCTGGAGTGCAATAGCATGATCTCGGCTCACGGCAATCTCCGCCTCCCAGGTTCAAGCAATTCTCCTGCCTCAGCCTCCTGAGTAGCTGGGATTACAGATGCCCACC
Source organism: Theropithecus gelada (assembly GCF_003255815.1). NCBI lineage: Eukaryota > Metazoa > Chordata > Mammalia > Primates > Cercopithecidae > Theropithecus > Theropithecus gelada. Next base: position 5,166,301 of record NC_037670.1, on the reverse strand, counting down.
ACCTTGCCTGGCTAATTTTTTGTGGTTTTGGTAGAGACGGCGTTTTACCATGTTAGCCAGGATGATCTCGATCTCCTGACCTTGTGATGTACCCACCTCGAACTCCCAGGGCTTACAGGCGTGAGCCACTATGCCTGGCCTATTCGGTCATTTTCTTTCATTGTCTTTGGTTTCCATATCAGGGTAATTCTGACATTATAGAATATATTGGGAAGTGTTCCCTTCTCTCCAATTTTTTGAAGGAGTTTGTATAGAATTTGTATTATTGTTTCCTTAAATGTTTGGTAGGATTTATTAGCGAAGCCCTTGGGCCTGGAGTTTTCTTTATGGGAAATTTTAAACTCCAAATTCAATTTTTTTAATTGACAAAGGGCTTTTCAGGTTTTTTATTTTTTCTTAAGTAATATTTGGTAGTTTGTATCTTTTGTGGGATTTATTATTTCTTTAATATTTTGAAAATCTGTAGTGTTGTCACCTTTCTTATTCTTGATAGTGACAATTCATGTCTTTTTTTTTTTTCCCAGGTCAGTGTGGCTAGAGGTCTAGAAGTTTTATTGGTTTTCTCAAAGAACTAACTTTTGGTTTCATTCATATTCTTTTTGTTTGTTTGTTTTGTTTTTGAGATGGAGTCTCGCTCTGTTGCCTAGGCTGGAGTGCAGATCTTGGATCACTGCAAGCTCCACCTTCCGGGTTCACGCCATTCTCCTGCCTCAGCCTCCCAAGTAGCTGGGACTACAGGTGCCCATCACCACACCCTGCTGATTTTTTGTATTTTTAGTGGAGATGGGGTTTCACCATGGTAGTCAGGATGGTCTTGATCTCCTGACCTCGTGATCCGCCCACCTTGGCCTCCCAAAGTGCTGGGATTACAGGCGTGAGCCACCGCACCCGGCCACAGGTTTCATTCATATTCTTTATTGCCTTTCAGTTTTCTATTTCTTTGGTTTCTACTCTTACTGTTATTATTTACTTTATTCTACTTACTTTTGCTTCCTTTTTTTTTTTTTTTTTTTTTTTTTAGTTTCTTATGGTGGAAGCTGAAGGCATTGATCTGAGACCCACCTTGTTTGTTTTTTTTGTTTTGTTTCATTTTGTTTTGTTTTGTTTTAAAGACGAAGTCTCGCTCTTATCCCCCGAGCTGGCGTGCAATGGTGCAATCTCGGCTCACTGCAACCTCCACCTCCTGGATTCAAGCAATTCTCCTGCCTCAGCCTCCCAAGTAGCTGGGATTACAGGAGCCTGCCACCACGCCCAGCTAATTTTTGTATTTTTAGTAGAGACGAGGTTTCACCATGTTGGCCAGGCATGAGCCACCGTGCCTGGCCAAGACCCATCTTGTTTTCTAATACAGTTTAATGCTATTTCTACTTCAAGTATTATACTATTTTAGGTTCATTTCACACATTTTGATATGCTGTGTTCTCATTTTTATCCAGATCAAAATGCTTTCTAATTTTTCTTTACGTTTTCTGAGACTTGCTTTGTGGCTCAGACTATGGTCTATCTTTGTAAATATTCCATGTGTGCTTGAAAACAATGTATGTTCTGCTGTCATTGGTCTGAATGTTCTATAAATGTCAATTATGCGTAATAGTATTTTTTAAGTCTTATATCCTTCTCCATTGTCTATTTATTAATATTTGTTCTTTCAATTATTAAGAAAGGGGCATTGAAGTTTCCAACTAATGTTTGTTCTATCAATTATTAAGAACGGAGCATTGAAATCTCCTACTGTAGTTGTAGATTTTTTTATTTCTCCTCCGAGTTCTATCAGTTTTTGCTTCACTTATTTTGAAGCTTTTTTATTAGGACATTTAAGATTGTTGTATTCTTTTCATGAATTGACTATTGTCATAAAATATTCTTTGTTCTGAAATACATTTTGTCTGCTATTGATACAGCTATTGCAGCTCAGTTTTGATCAGTGTCTTTTTTCATTCCTTTGCATTTAACCTATTTGTGTCCTTATATTTAGAGTCCATTTTTTTTTAAGAGAACATGTTTTTGGGTATTTAGGTCTTTATAATTATTTTTATTGTGTCTTAATCTTTTGCCTTTTTAATTGTTGATATTTAGACTGTTTATATACGTTGTGATTGTTGATATGATTAGGTTTATATATTTTATCTTATTTTTTCCTATGTTCATATTTATTCTTTATTTACTTTTCCACATTTTGTGCTTTTTAAAAATCAGTTGAGTATTTTAAAGGCCGGGAGCAGTGACTCATGCCTGTAATCCCAGCACTTTGGGAGGCCGAGGTGGGTAGCTCACTTGAGGTCAGAAGTTCAAGGCCGGCCTGTCCAACATGGCGAAACCCTGTCTACTAAAAAACAAAAATTAGCTGGGTGTGGTGGCAGGCGCCTGTAGTCCCAGCTACTCAGGAGGCTGAGGCAGGAGAATTGCTTGAGCCCTGGAGGTGGAGGTTACAGTGAGCCGAGATCGCACTATTGCACTCCAGCCTGGGCAAGACAAAGAGAGACTGTTTCAAAAACAAATAAATAAATGAATGAATTTTAAAATAATAATAAAATAAAATAAAAATCAACTATTTTTAATGATTCCATTTTGTCTCCTTTCTTGGCTTATTAGCTGTAACTCTTCGTTTTTTGGTTTTAATTGTTGCTTTTGGGGTTATACCATATCTTCAACTTATACCTTCAAGTGATACTGCCCATTCATATATACCGTAAGAATCTTACAAGTGTATACTTTTGTTTCAACTCTCTCTTCTTGTCACACAATTCTACTTTTATATATGTTCTAAAGTCTATACTATATTGTTATTGGTTTTTAATTAGTTAATTGTCTTTTTGAAGAAACTTATATAATTTTTTTTTTTTCTTGAGACAGAATCTTGCTCTGTCACCCAGGCTGGAGTGCAGTGGCGTGATCTCAGCTCACTGCGATCTTTGCCTCCTGGTTTCAAGCAATTCTTCTGCTTCAGCCTCCCGAGTATCTGGGATTACAGGTGCACACCACCATGCCCGGCTAAATTTTGTATTTTTAGTAGAGACAGGGTTTCACCATAATGGCCAGGCTGCTAGCTGTGCTACAATTTCTGGTGCTCTTCATTCTTCTTTACATAGATGCATTTCTATGTATTACCATTTGCCTTCTTCCTAAAGGTTATCCTTTAACATTTCTTTCTTTCTTTTTTTTTGAGACAGAGTCTTGGTCACCCAGGCTGGAGCGCAGTGGCATGATCTCAGCTCACTGTTGCCTTTGCCTCCTGGGTTCAAGCAATTCTCCTGCCTTAGCCTCCTGAATAGCTGGGACTACAGATGTGCAACACCATGCCTGGCTAATTTTTGTATTTTTAGTAGAGATGGGGTTTCACCATGATGGTCAGGCTGGTCTAGAAATCCTGCCCTCAAGTAATCTGCTGGCCTCGGCCTCCCAAAGTGCTAGTATTACAGGCATGAGCCACTGTGCCCAGCCTAACATTTCTTGAAGTACTGGCCTACTGGTGATTAATTCTTTCAGCTTTTGTATATCTGAAAACATCTTCATTTTACTTTAATTTTTAAAAGACATGTTAGTTGTGCATAGAATTAGCGGTTGATACTTTCTTTCTCCTCCTCCCAGTACTGTAAAAATGTTTCACAGTCTTTGCAATTGCACTTTTTAAATGAGAAAATTATGTATCATTCTAATATTTACCCTCTGTATATAACCTGTCATTTTTCCCCTGGATGCTCTTAAGAATTTCTCTTATCACTAGTATTGAGCACTTTGTTTATGATCTGCATTGGTGTACTTTTCTTTATGCTTCTTGTGCTTAGGGTTCTTTGAGCCTTTAGATTTGTGGTTTTATAGCTTTCATCAAATTTAGAAAATGTTTTATCCTCATAGGACTTCTCTGATTCTCCTCAGCTAGTAATTTCTTTACCTAATGGACCCATTTAAAAAATACACTCCAGGTCCTAATAAATTATTTTAATGGGTCATATAAAAGTTACTACCAGGAATCTGATGTTTATAGTGACAAAATCAAGTCTTGACACTTGGAAAAGAACATTGTCTGTTTTCACTTTTAAACTCTGGGATTGCTAAGGTTTTCAAGGAAGCCAGGTACTAAAACCTCTGCTGTTACAGTCACATGTTCTCCTTTTTGGCTTTCCTACCTCCTGAGATTCTTGGCAGATAGGTGAGGGATAAGTGCTTCATAAGCCTGAAATGGTGGCCCTTCTGGGTCCTGTGGTGATCATCTGAGCACCTACTTTTCAATTCTGAGTTAGTACTGAGATTCCTGAAGTTCTGTCTAAATTTTCCCAATGTTGGATTTATATGCCAACATGTAGGAATATAAAATTTACTGCTAAGATGATAGGTGTTCACTTTGTTCCAATCCTATAATTTGCTGTGGTGACATACAAGGGAAAGAGAAGAGCCTTAAATATTTGCCTGCTAGCTATCAAGTAGGGGGGATTATTCTCTTAATCTCATTTACATTTTCTTGTAGCTATAGCAAAGTTTGACAGGCAAGCGTCATATCCCCCAAATTATATTAGTGTGCCAGTTACAGGTCTGTGACTAAGGAGGTGGCTATTTAAAAAACATAATCTCACCAGTACATTTTTATTCTCTTCCTTTTTAATAAACCAGCTTTGACAGATGAAAAGGAATCTGTGCTGTAGCTCAGATTTCTCATGTTAGGCATATTTTAGCCATAAACTTAATTATCACAGGAATTTTCAGATGACTCCAAGTTTTTCTGCACTTGGTATCAGAGGATACCAAGTCCTATTTTCGAGCTGATAAAATCCTCCTTCTGAAAGCATTTGTTTATTATATTACAGCTTCACATGAGCTGAGCTCTATCCTGACCCCGTGTTAAGTGTCTGTGGTAGATTTCATTACATCCATATACTGGAAGTTCTGCCAATACACTGGCAGCAAAATCCTAGTGGAAAATAAATGGCAATAAAAAAGAGAAATGATAGCCTGTGTGAGTGGTGAGGAGCACAGCTTTATTGAGACTGGACAACCCCAGAGTAGTGACTTGGCATGCAGACATGAGCTTAAGAGAGTGTGAGTGAAAGCTGATATTGGAATAACGACTCTGTGGCACAGACATGGGAATAATTTAATTAATTGCACTGAAATTTCTTTGATGAATAGTTATGTGGTGATAAGCATGAGGTCGAACAGCAGAATGAGTCTCAGCTTTTTAATGGGCCAGCACAGCTGCAGTTTTGGATGCCTTCCCACTTTATTTCTGCCTGCAGCTCTCCACCGCTTTATTCATCGACATCTCAGCTAGGAGCACCACTCGTGGGGCCGCCTCTCCATGTCGGCAGAGCTGAGGGGCAAGTACATTTGGCCATGGGAAGCAGGCTGGTGACTGCTTTGAAATGAAAACCAGATCAAATGAAAATTGTAGGATGGCATCCTTATGATGCCTGCACCTCTCCTCCTCCCCAAATCTCTAGGATGCTTTTACAGAGTCTTTGCTGCTAAGTTGTATAAAGATTTCAATAAAAATTTCTTGTCCCTGGAGAAACAGGCATGTCTTTGTTGTCAGAGAGCTGGAGGGAAATGAGCAATGCAGCCCAGCTGGAGCACCAACATTAATCCCATGATTCGTAGCCCGTATTTTCAGACAGATCAATTACTTATGGCTGTAACCAATCTCTCATCGTTTTCTTGCTGTGCAGGGCTCCATTTCCAGACTTGGCAGCTGACATAACCTTCCAACTTGATAGGACTTCAGCTGCAAATCGCTTCAGGTCTGCTGCCTCCATTCATCGTGGTTATACAAATGAATTGTTAAATAAAAATCAAAAGTAAAAAATTATGGGTGGTAATCTCTGCCTGGCTCGGTAATACCCGTGGGCCTAGGCAACATCTTCACTTGGATTTTTAAAAAACAAGATGGATGATTCACTTGTCTGACTTCCTTCACTTTTATGGACAGGCTTTGCATGAGAGAAAAGCCCTCTCTAGAGAGAAGAAATTATCCACAGTGGATGCATTTCTTATCAATTTATAAGTTGAAAGATTAACTCAGAAGTGCAGAGAAAGGAGATTATGAGGAGACACGAAGGGCACGTACAGGTGAGCTGTGTCTAATGCATTTCACACTGAGTGAGTCACCCCTTTTCAGCTGCTAGGCTGCCTGGGCTTAAGGCCAGGAGATTCTGTATCAAAAAGAAATGACCCTTGCTAACACACAGGTGTCATGGAACATGTAAGCTGTTTATAGAGTATGTCGCTGTGTGAATGTAGAACTTGTGTGAAGGATCTAAACCCATAGCCTTTGAAGAATTTACCCAGAATTTATTTAGTGTTTTCAAGTTATAACTATTCCTTGTGTGTATTGAACCCTTCACAGCTATGTCAGGCCAGCTAAGCCTTCCTGGAAGAGGTACTTAGGGGCCAGATAAAGCAAATTAGAGAATCTCTTTGTGATTTGACTCACTTTAGATGCACAGATGCTCATCTGTTAGGAAAGCATGTATTGACTCTCTTTGTGCCCTTTTCTTTCATTGTCCCTCCATCATTTCCATCTCTCTAATGAATAGTCCTTTGAGGACTTTCCCATTTTCCCCATAATAACCAACTATGAAAATTTGCAGGAAGCAAAAAGGAAAATGTGGACATCTAGAGAAGATAAATGGTTTTATGTTTAACCTAAGGGGAATTATGTATGTATTTATATATATTTGTGTATGTGCCCTGCATGCTTGTTGCATTTTGCTGTATGCTTTGGAATCCTTTGCCTACATGGAACCCATTAGTGGTGTCCTTCTGGGACAGGTATTCATGAACTCTGTTAACAATTAAGGAAGTAAGTTCCTGCTGCTACAGGCTGACAGGCACAGTTTCCCCTAGGGCTTGTACTGCTTTGGATCGATTATAAAGAAGCAAAGGAAACATACAGAACATACTTGTTTGATTTGAAAGTTAAAAACCCATCTGTGTCTGTTTTCTTCTCCCTTTTCACTCTAGCCCTTCTTAGGCATCCCAATGCGAATAGTAAAACATCAATCATGCAGTGTCATAAGGCACTGTCACAGCTCTTGCCCTGCCCTGGACTTGGTTTTTTGTGGATCTGAATTTTATTATGATCCATAAAGCAGTATGGAAATGACTCATTGGTAGGGATGCATGACAGTACCCCATCCTCAGACCCTGCCAACAACTGAAAGTCTGAGAGGTAATAAGAAATAAAAGGGAGGTGAGATTTATAGTTAGGGAGTTCAAGTTGCTTTTTTCTCCTTGGAATGTTTCCTGTCTTATTAGGAGTTCTTTAGCGAAACAAAATGCAGTGGTAGCTTAGAGAAATTATGGATACTTTCCAGGGCTGTGGGGGAAGCTTAGGAGTCGGTAAGCCTTCTCCCCTGATTGCAGTTAGGAAGCCAGTTGACAGTATAATAGGCTTTTGGAAGTGGGTGCAGTAGTTTGTGTGTTCTGTTTGATGTTGCAAATACCAAGCCCGCAGGGAGATCTGCAAAGAGGATATTCTGTTCTTAAAGAAAGGAAAAGATTAACCTGAAATGTGAACTGAAAAACTCCTGAATTCTAGAGGACTTAGGTGCAGCCAAGGAAGAATCTCATTTACTTACGTGGAAACATCATTTGGCAAGCTGCCTGCTCCAGACAAGCAGATACTTTGTAATGATTTCAATTAATGAAAAGCAATCACCAATAAACTTGAGAGGATTGGATCACATATTAAGAGTGTGTGTGTATATGCACACATGTGCATGTGCAGTATTTGCATGGTAAGGCTATCTTTGGAAATATGTGCATTCTCATACACACATAGAAGTCTTACAATTACGTGTACTTCTTGGAGCCTGCCTGATGATCCTTTTCTTCATATTCAGAATCATGCTTCTGACCCATTAGGAGAGGCTATAACTTTTGTTATTTTGGAGACATTTTCAGGACTGGTAATGAATGGGCATTAAGGCACTTCTGTTATTCATGAATATGTACATTCACTTAACATATTTATTGAGTACCTACTGTATGCCAGGTATTATGCTAGGTGCTGAGGTTATAGCAGTAAAAAAATAAGAAGACACATAGTCTCTGCTATACTGTAGTTTATAGGTTATTGGAGAGACAGACAAGTGCAAATAATAATGCAGTTATACACTTACAAGTTTTATATTGCCTTTGTATTCAATAAAAATTTATTGAGGCCTTCTAGATGCTTTAGACTCTGTGATAGAGTCTAAAGAAAAGTGTCTTGCCTAATTTCTGTTAAAGTCAGTGGTTTGCGATTTACAAGGAATAAACTGGCCATGTTTAGTTATGGTATTAAACAAAGGGTTTGATCCATACAGGAACTATACTTAACCTCTATGTATTAATTTAGTACACAGTTTTAAGAACAGCAAGGTAGCATTCAAGGAGAGCATTCTGTTATATACTTGTATATAAACCCTATTGTATCCACCAAGGATATTGTTATAACTTCCTCTTCACTGGTCTCTCTGCAACTCTGAGTTCAAGACCTACCCTTCTCTCCAGCTGTGGGAACTGGGATTTGTCAACCTCTCTGAGACAAAGTTTCACACCAGCAAAATGGGAATAGTTGTACTAGTTCACATGGGGTTCTAAAGATTGAATGGAATTGTGTTTGAAAACACTTCATTAAAGGGATGGATATTTCAAGTACACTGCTTTAATTTTTACAAACAATATGAATATATTAGATCATCACATGTACCCTGAAACTATGCATATCAATTATGCATGAATAAAAAAATTGTTAGAAAGCCGGTCGTGATGGCTCATGTCTTTAATCCCGGCACTTTCGGAGGCTGAGGTGGGTGGAGCGCCTGAGGTCAGGAGTTGGAGCCCAGCCCGGCCAACATAGTGAAACCCCGTCTCTACTAAAAATACAAAAAATTAGCTGGGTGTGGTGGCGGGCACCTGTAATCCCAGCTACTAGGGAGGCTGAGGTAGGAGAATCACTTGAACCTGGGAGGTGGAGTTTGTGGTGAGCCAAGATCGTGCCATTGCACTCCAGCCTGGGCAATAAGAGCGAAACTCCATCTTAAAAAAAGAAAAAGAAAAAGAAAAAGAAAATACTGTGTAAAGGACTATACTCATTTGAGTTTGTATAATTTTCATTATTATTACATCAGATTTCCAGAGAGAATAAAATTTATTGAAGCCAACTGTGTTCTATTGTCTTAAACCTCCCAAAATTCAGAAGGAAGATAATGCTGAGTTCAAGTACCATATAGAAATCATCATATCATTTCTCTAGTAAGTGTTCCAAGAGAATTAGAATATAGTGCCAAAATTAAGGTAGAAATTAAGTTATTCTAGAGGTGGGATAGCCAGTGTCAGCATGCATGCACGATCCTTGAAAAGTGATATTGGGCAGCATTTATACCAAACTTTGCTATCTTACATTCTCTTTTTGCTTCTTCTACCTAGTGTTATTTGTGCCTTCCCTAAAGGGCTGAAATTGAAAAGAATTACTATGAATGCATTTTCAATGACACCTGGACCAAGAGGTTCATACATTTCAGCTTTGGACAAGGTGCTGTGGTTCAAATAATCATGAATATGATATAAGAACAGTCGTTGTTTAAATGATGAACCTTTATGTGAAATTACACTGGGTGTTACTAATCTGCAAGTTGTATTTTCTGTGGGGAAAAATCAATATGAATGAATCAAGAACTCAGTGTGCATCCTGCAGTGCATGTTGTATCTGCATGAACTGAGATGTGATCTCTTCACCTTTTGAATCATTTTGTTTAAAGGCCCTATGTAGATCATTCAGGTCTTGCTGGTGGGTGACTTTTTCTTAAGATTCTCTCCCTGGATAGACTAAATTGAAAAAATGCATGCCTCTTGATGTCTGCATGTGCATGTGTGTATGCATATGTATAAAATATAGAGGTGATCACAAAGCAGACTGGGCCACTTAGCACTATAGAATCCTGTCTGTATTCTATACCTTGTCAACCCCATTCCTAGCTGATAATCAGTAGTCAAAAATGGGTGAATAATTTGAATGGTGCTTGTCTTTAATTGTGATTCATGTCTGAATGGCTTGCTGGTAACTAGGAGCTAAATTTAATGTTAATCTGGTCACACTCTGGTCCACACACTGGAAGCTCAGCCTCTTACCATGCATGCTTCATACAATTATCAGGCTGCTGTCTTGGAGGATGAAGTGCAGCAGTCTAGAAAGCATGGCACTCAAGTGGGAAGAACTATTGGTGAGTCTGTACAGAACAGATCAGGTTGCAGGTATTTTAAAGCATTTGCTAATGGAAACTCTGGCTAAGGCAGCATCTTAAATAATATGTAGAATCAGCATGCTGTCTCCAAAACACATTTACAGCATTTATTAGCTGGGTGTGAGCTAAAGGTAAGCTCCCATTAAAATAAAAAATAAAATAAAAAATAAAATAAAAAATCTTCGTAATGATTAGCAGGGGCCCAGTATAATTTAAGGTATTCTTTGGAGTTTATAAATATGGCCTCATAAAAAGCCTGAATATAAGAGAACTGTGACTTTAAGTCATTAGAAGCCCAGTGGTTTGATAAAATAACAGGAAACAGACAATTTATTATGAGCAGTCTCAGTAGCTCTGGATTATCTATAAAACTTTTACGGCCTTCCCCAAGTGGCAAGAAGCCATAAAACTTGCCTGAATGAGGGACTTGTTAATTTACTTGTTAAAGCAAATTAAAAATTTATAAGTGCTTTTAGGTAAATGAGATCTTCTCTCATTGCTGCCCTTGCGGGGCCGGGAGTCCTAGGAGGGGAGAGTGGATATGCTCAGACACCACTGCAGAACAATAAAAGCTATTAAATTGTTCCAGTTTATTACAGCAGAGCCATGCAGCTGTTGCCATGGCTAGCTGTGGGGTACCGGTGGTTGACAGCCTGGAGTCTCACTCAAAGGGGGAAAAAATAAAAAGCCAAGGAAAGGGGTGATTTTTTACTTTTGTAATTCTCCAATCGTTGGTGTTGTAGACCATGTCCTTTTATTTTTCCTTGACCTTATAAATCCAGAAGTTTTAAACGTTTTTCTTTTTTCTTTTTTTGAGATGGAGTTTTGCTCTTGTTGCCCAGGCTGGAGTGCAATGGCACAATCTCGGCTCACTGTAACCTCTGCCTCCCAGGTTCAAGCAGTTCTCTTTCCTCAGCCTCCTGAGTGGCTGGGATTACAGGCATGAGCCACCACGCCTGGCTAATTTTGTATTTTTAGTAGAGACGAGGTTTCTCCATGTTGGTCAGGCTGGTCTCGAACTGCCGACCTCAGGTGATCCGCTCACCTCGGCCTCTCAAAGTGTTGGGATTACAGGCGTGAGCCACCATGCCTGGCCCTATACTGTTTTTTTTCTTATCCCCGTAAGTGTTTCTCTTTATTTCGTCATACATGGTTGGTCCTTGAAAATTCCTGCCCATCATGATTCCTTTTAGTCAGTTAGTCTGTGGACAAAGGCCAGGTCTTAGACTGTTTTTGAAAACCTCAGCATTTCTTGAAAAAATCTCTTCCTCTCTTTTCTTTTCCCATATCTAGCCACAAAACTAGGAGAAGGAAGAAAGGGAATCTGGTACATGTTCTTGTGTATTTAACTCCAAAAACTGTTAGAATCAATATTTTTTGTGGAAGCCAAAGTTTATAGGTAAAGGCATATTTTCTTGCACTCTCCCTTGGATGAAATGTCAGTGTAGGTTAAAATTCTTGGATCTTAGCGTTTACCTTAACTGAGGACTGTTCTCTACTTGTTGAATTTCTTCTGTAGTAATAGGTTTCTGAATGGTGACTTTGGCTGGTGGGGTCATTTTTTTGGCTTTAAGCCCTGTAACTCGGGATTTTTTTTTTTTTTTTTTTTTTTTGCTCCCTTAAATATGATTCCCAATGAGCAGTTTTCTCCCTGCCGGGTGACAGTAAGGTTTCTGGGATATAGGAAATAGTTTATTCTTCCACTCAGATGAGAAGTTTTGATTGAGCTCTTTGGCATTTTTAAGGCAGAAAAAGATACGTTCTGCCTCAACTACCTACCCTATTTAATGTTAAATTAAAATGATGGTTATTTTTAAAGTATGTTTAAATTTAAAAATTTCTCCAGAAAAGTCAAGTTCTACAGACATTTTCTTGTAGTATTTCCAGTCACTGTACAAGAAAGGTACATTTTATTAGTTTTAAGAACAGAAATAGTAGAAAGACATAATTGGTACAAGTGTTTATTCTTCTACAGTATTTACTCTTCAGTTTTTCCATATATATGCATACCTCTGATTTGTAGTCTATTTGGAATTGTGTTTAGAAAATCATATTGTTGGCAAGTAAAGCATCACAGAAAATTAAGGGTAGAGAACAGCAGTAAAAAAAATGATAAATATATATTTTTAGACTATATTCCAGTTTCAGGAGGTATCAGCTTTCAGAGATTCCTTAACGTTAAAATTTGTTTCAATAAGTAACTCTTGTTCTGGTCACTGTCTTCAGTATTTCAGAAATATTGCTGTATCTCTTACTCAACTTCATGAACCTCTTACTGGCTTCCGTATTAATGTTGTTTGCATTTAGAGTGTCTCATCTTCATTTAGAATCTCAGCAAAAATTCTGGTTTATAACCATCTTTGCACAAATTATCTTTGTGCTTTAGGACATTTTTCTGGGCCTGGTCTTGCATTTTTTATGGATACAGCTTTAAGAGTTGAATGTAAATATGTCCCCTTTTATTAGATTACCCCCATAGACCTGACCACAAAGTCTGGAAGTAGAAAGCTATAACAGTTTTACCATTCTTTTTTTTTTTTTTTCTTTTTTAATACTTTAAGTTCTAGAGTACATGTGCACAACGTGCAGGTTTGTTACATATGCATTCTCATTGGTTGTACCATTCTTTTGTTCAAGAGTATCAAGTTTAATTGCATGTACAGAAAAAGTAGATAGATTAAAAAATATTTAAATAGAGGTAGCAAATGACATTGGACCAAAAGTCAGTTGCTAAGGCGACCCAGGAAAGAATTTATTACAATAGGAATATAAGGTGTGGAACCCAAGGACAGCTGTCATGAAGGATAGGTAATCACAGTAAAGTAGTGATGCTTCATATACTTTTTTTGTTTTGTTTTTGTTTTTGTTTGTTTGTTTGTTTTTTGGGACAGAGTCTCTGTCCCCCAGGCTGGAGTGCAGTGGCATGATCTTGGCTCACTGCAACCTCTGCCTCCCAGGTTCAAGCAATTCTCCTGCCTCTGCCTCCCGAGTAGCTGGGACTACAGGTGCACGCCACCACACCTGGCTCATTTTTGTATTTTTGGTAGAGATGGGTTTCACCATGTTGGTCAGGCTGGTCTCGAACTCCTGACCAGAGATGATCCGCCAGCCTCAGCCTCTCAAACTGCTGGGATTACAAACGTGAACTACCACGCCTGGCATATATTTGGTTTTAAGAGTTCAAGTTAGAATTTTAGAGTATATGTTCACTCATTAGTAATATTGATATATGTTGTGTAATGATTGCTTAATTGCTAATTTTCTTATGCTAATTGATGTTTTTCTATAAAACTAAATTCTTCAGCTCTTTACATTTATTGAATGCCATCTGGCTTATGAATTTTCATAAGAACTGCCAAAAAAAAAAAAGAAAAAGAAAAAGAAGGTGCAGGTCCTCTCCTGCCTTCTAAAAAGAGAGGCTGGGCACGGTGGTTCATGCCTGTAATCCCAGCATTTTGGGAGGCTGAGGTGGGCAGATCACTTGAGATCAGGAGTTCAAGACCAGCCTGACCAACACGGTGAAACACTGTCTCTACTTAAAATACAAAAATTAGCCGGGCATGGTGGCACATGCCTGTCATCCCAGCTACTTGGGAGGCTGAGGCACAAGAATTGCTTGAACCTGGGAGGTAGATGTTGCAGTGAGCCACAGTCATGCTACTGCACTCCAGCCTGGGTGACGGAGTGAGACCCTATCTCAAAAAACAAAAAACAAAAATTAAGAAATAAAAATAAAAAGTTAGAGAGTATATCTATAATGACTTTTTAATGTGTCAGGGAGTTTTCTTTCTAATAGGAAAAAAAAATCATTCTACTAAAAATATGTCCTCTGTCTCCCAACTAGAATTTCCTCCCCATGTCACTACTAGCCATTGCTGTCTTTTATTTTATCAAATATTCTCCATATTATTGCTGTAAGTGCTGGACAGATATCATAAGTAAAATATGTCCACCTGGTTACTAAGAAAAATCCCACATTTATTTTACATATTTTGTAATAGCTTTACATATTTGTTCACCCATAACATTTTGGTTTAAAGGCTTCATTAAACTTTCATTGTCCAATAGCAAAGAAGTATGAAGTAGATACCCCTTACTTTGCTGTGTTAACTTTTTTTTTTTTTTTTTTTTTGGTGACAGAGTCTCGCACTTTCGCCCAGGCTGGGGTGCAGTGGCTCGATCTCGGCTCACTGCAAACTCTGCCTCCCGGGTTCACGCCATTCTCCTGCCTCAGCCTCCTGAGTAGCTGGGACTACAGGTGCCCGCCACCACACCCAGCTAATTTTTTGTCTTTTTAGTAGAGATGGCGTTTCACCGTGTTAGCCAGGATGTTCTGGATCTCCTAACCTCGTGATCCGCCCGCCTCGGCCTCCCAAAGTGCTGGGATTACAGGCTTGAGCCACCGCACCCGGCCTGCAGTGTTTATTTACTTTTTATTTATTTTTAATTTTTTTGGTGATTTCCTTTTACCTTTGGTGATTTAGCTACCAGCTGTCAGGTATTTTCATATAGATAGTTGTGGCATTATAGTTTCTTTGGTTAGATCTCTCTTTCTCACATACACACACACACACACACACACACACACACGTGTATGTATTGTAGGTATAAGGACTGGAATTTAGCAGAGCTTTTTAAATAAATGGGCTAGTCTACATGCCTTTCTATTCTTTTCCTTCTAATAATCTTACACTAATAAGATTATAGTTATAAGTCAGACAGCAATTGCATGGCACCTGTAGATTTTGAGTAAGAAGTAAAATTAACTTCAGTTGATTATAGATTTTTTCCATCATTAATTTAATCCAAATTTCTTTAGATGGCTAAGGTAAATGAAATTATATTCTCAATTGCTTGTCTGGTCTAATATGACCAAAAAAATACTTTTAGAGACTGCTTTAATTATTTGAAGGGTTTGAAGACATTTGAGAGAGTATTGTAGAATTTATTCTTATATTAATGCAACTAATATATTAAGATTCGACCCCATCAAATTATGTATTAGTCATCCAGAATTGAGAGACATGGTTGTAAAAATATCATTAAGATGTGTGATATTTACTTAATTTATTCCTTTAGAGACACCAGAATAATTATTTATGTCTGTTTGCTAATTGCTTACCCCAAATGTTTGGTCAGTAAATCAGAAAAATATTAGAGCTATCCAAAGGAACAGACACACTGCAATGTGTTGTAACATGCCTCCATTGCCCATGAATTATTAATATAATGTTACTCTGGAGGGATAGCTTAATGTTTTGGAAATAATGCACACTCCAGAATAAAAAGGCCTGAATGTGAATTCTAGGCCCATCTCTTCCTTTCTGTTTAATCCGAGGTTAACATGAGCCTCCACTTACTTAAGTCTAAATTAGTAATAATTATATCTGCCTCACAGGTTCTGAGAGGAACCTGTAGCTCAGTACAGCAAATAGTAGGCACTACCTCAAGGGCAGTAAACATAATATTCAACCAGGGATCCACATTCTAGGCTCACCTCACCACCCAGTCCCTGGGTGTCTTGGTGGAGTTGTTCGTCTCTCTGTATTGTAGTTTCTTTGTAAAGGGGATAGATTAAAATTTACTTTTCTTACTTTAAATATTTACATGAGGATTAAATTATTTATGTACAATGATTAGAAAATTGTACAACAGTAGGCTGGGCACAGTGGCTCATGCCTGTGATCCCAGCACTTTGGGAGGCTGAGGTGGGTAGGTCATGAAGTCAGGAGTTCTAGACCAGCCTGGCCAATATGGTGAAACCCCTATCTCTACTAAAGATACGAAAAAAAATTAGACAGTCATGGTAGTGTGCATCTACAATCCCAGCTACTTTGGAGGCTGAGGCAGGAGAATCTCTTGAACCCAGGTGGTGGAGGTTGCAGTGAGCCAAGATCACACCATGGCTCTCCAGCCTGGGCAACAGGGTGAGACTCCATCTCAAAAAATAAATAAATAAAAAAGAAAAGAGAAAATTGTATAAGAGTAGACAAATTTGTACAACATTATTGTCATCAAAGAAATGAAAGCAGCTTAATGGTAATTGATCATCCTGTTTTTAAGCTACTAGATCAGAGAATGTGATATGCCCACTTGTCCTTTACTGTCCTTATGAGTTGCCTTTCCATGTTGGTACAAGGGTAGAAGCTGCTGTCTAGGTTATTTTAGGCAAATTGAGACAAAAATTAGCAGAGTTATTCAATATATACACCTTTTTTTACCAGCAGCTCAATGAGAGTTTCTGTTATATATCAAGGGGCTAATGTGGCATAAGTTTTTTTTGCGGGGGGAAATCCTAACTAGAAAATTGGGTCTGTTCTTAAATTGTAAATGTGTGTACATCAAAGCCATTGTAAGGATAAATTTAAGTCTGATAGTGTACATGTGTACATAGTTTCAGTACACATTGGCGAAATATCCTGCTGATTGCTGATTGAAAACAGTTGTTAATTCTCTACTTCACTAAATTCAGAGTGGAAAACTTTCCTTAATAAAGAACAGATTGAGGAGATCCAAGACCTTACTGTGTGGGAATTAATGGCAGATGCATATACTGGTAGTTAAAATGTTTCATTAGATGTTAATGTCTTGCTGTGTTTTTAATTGTTCAGGAATTAGCCTCTAGAATATTAAAACCATCTGTTTGTTATGATGAAACAGAATGCTTAAATAGTTATTAATTTGTGTTTCTTGTCTTTTTTTGAGGGATAATCTGTAAAACTTTGATCTGTTTGGAGTTTAGGGAATTTGGAATATGGAAGTGAAAAATAATTTTAAAGCACACCAGTGTCCTGAATAGCTGAAGTATGTCTTTTTTCCTCCCACTTACCCACTACATATATTTTATATGTGTTTTTTCTCTCCTTTAAAGGAGGATGAGTTGACTTTTTTAATTCCATGATGTGATGAGAATCTATTAAACAGAGCTGGTTTAATAGTTGATTTAAACTTAGAGATTATCTTTGTACATGTGGATTATTTTACATTCAAGATCAAGACAGAATTTAGACATTTAGAGGAATGAAGGACAGCTAAAGTTTTTAACTCTAAGGATGTACTTTTACTACTGTATTCCACTAGCTCTGCATAACTGTTGAGGGCTTACAGACTACGACTGGCATGGGTTCTAGTCTTGACTCTACTGTTTTATGCCTTGTGACCTGGCACAGATTAGTCTTTCTCAGCTTTAGTTTCTTTGTCTGTAAATTGGGAAGTACAATTTAATTTATAGCGTCTTTTTTTTTTTTTTTTTTTTTTGATGCTTAGAAATAATACATGAAGACTGTATATTTGTCTTTTGTTTTGTTTTTATAGAGCTGGGATCTTGCTCTGTCATGCAGGCTGGAGTGCAGTGGCCAATCATAGCTCACTGCAGCCTCGAAGTGCTGGGGTCAAGCAATCCTCCCGCCTCAGTCTCCTGAGTAGCTGGGACTACAGGCATATGCCACAGTTCCTGGCAGTGTTTAAATTTTTTTTAGCGATTGAGTCTTGCTATGTTTCCCATGCTGATCTTGAACTTCTGCCTCAAGTGATCCTCCAGCTTCAGCCTCCCAAAGTGGTGAGATTACAGGCACACACCCGGACCCACATTTCTTTTGTTTCTTTCTTGAAACAAACAATAATTAATAATTAATATGCTTTCTTTCTTGAATATTAATTGCTTTCTTTCTTGATTACATGGAGCCAGTGAGATATTTTGGATGCTACTGAGAATATACATTAGCACTATAACTGTAAGAGCCAGAAATAATCCCTTCATTTACTAGCCTCTCCCCTGTGTTGATAGCCAAATAGTGTTGCATTTAAGTTCTTACCCCCAAAATGAAAATCTCAGCTAATGTCACCTTGGCTCTGGTTAATTGCCCAGGTGTGTAGAGCTACAGTGGAGAGAACTCATCTACCTGTGCATGAGATCCTAATTGATGTCTCCAGGGGGCCTAGTATTTGTCTTTTTATCTATGAGTTTGGCTAAGAAAAATTGTTTACTTCTCATAAATTTATATTAATCAGCTAAAATCATGCCAAGATTTAGAAGTTTTATATAGTTGAATCTTTCTGCATCTTGGAGAAATTCCATCTGTTTAGACCAAAAATGAATGATAGTTGGGGAATTCATGGTTCTCTTTACGTTTCCTTTACCTTACTTGCCCCTCAGTCAAAATTGGATTATCTCATTTCCTAAGTTTGTTTTGCCCAGATTAAAAATTGGAGGGTCTTTATAAATCTTCTGGAGCTGAGTGAAAGTCACTTGCTCTATGGAAGTGAAGTTTGTTGTAAACCCTGAGTCTCTAATTCAGGTTCCTCAGAGGCCAGGCTCATAATGTGAATAGGTGACACAGGACAATGTTGGGTGTGGGGTCGTCTTTGTCATGGTGCTCCATTGACCCTTTTTAGCATTAGTGCAGTTAGTGCTCTCGTTTCCAGGGGAAACACCCCCTTGCTAACTGGACCGTGCTGGCACTGGAGCTCATATAAACAATTCATTCAGTATCAAAAGAACAATCAGGCCAGGTGTGGTGGTGCAAGCCTGTAATCCCAGCATTTTGGGAGGCCCAGGTGGAAGGATCATTTGAGCCCAGGAATTTGAGACCAGCCTTGGTAATGTGGCAAAATCCTGTCTCTCAAAAAAAATATAGAAATTAGCCGGGCATGGTAGTACACACCTGTAATCCCAGCTACTGGGGAGACTGAGGTGGGAGGATCACTTGAGCCCAGGAGTTCAAGGCTGCAGTAAGGTATGATCGTACCACTGCACTCCAGGCTAGGCAGTAAAGCAAGATCCTATCTCCAAAACAAAAAACAAAACAAAAAATCTTTATACCGTCTCCATAGAAAGCACCATCTTAAAAATTTACCCAAGATTTATTTTATAAAGATTGTTATTATTAAGAAATCAGTGTTTGTTAGTACATATTT
The DNA here is from genome assembly GCF_003255815.1 of Theropithecus gelada. Classification (NCBI taxonomy): domain Eukaryota; kingdom Metazoa; phylum Chordata; class Mammalia; order Primates; family Cercopithecidae; genus Theropithecus; species Theropithecus gelada. Next base: position 5,147,165 of record NC_037670.1, on the reverse strand, counting down.
TAAAAGCTTTCTGTCATTGCAGGATATGTTGGAAAAAAGTTTTTGCTGGACTGATCTTTAACAAAATAAGAAAAGGAGTGTTTTTTTTTCACACTTGTTAGGTAAAATAAATAGGGTTTTTAAATGCTTCATATTATCCAAATTACATAAAAGTGGCAATCTCATCAGTAAGTATGTATAATACTAAGAGAGCTATTAACTTTTCTTGGTAGTGGTTTTTGACCTTTTGCTGAACAAGTACTTTAAAAATGTTCAAATGCGAGGATGAAGATTTCTTAAACTAACTGTAATTATATGCAACTTTTTCTTTATAATCCTATACCTCACTACCTAAAATATCTTAAATTGCATATGATCACTGTTTCAAGAACAGAATCAGTGATAGCACATTTTGAAGACTATGGAATCTAAGGCTGATTTTATGTGCTCACTAGCACACATGACACTTTTCATGTTACCACTCAGCTTTTGAACTCTCCTTATTGGCCAATCCCAGAAAAGAAGCTTTTTTTTTTTTTTAAGACTGAGTCTAGCTCTTTGGCCAAGCTGGAGTTCAGTGGTTCAGTGGTGTGATCTCAGCTCACTGCAACCTCCGCCTCCCAGGTTCAAGCAATTCTCCTGCCTCAGCCTCCCGAGTGGCTGGGATTACAGGCACGCACCACCACGCCCAGCTAGTTTTTGTATTTTTAGAGAGACAGGGTTTCACCTTGTTGGCCAGGATGGTCTCAATCTCCTGACCTTGTGATCTGCCATCTTGGCCTCCCAAAGTGCTGGGATTACAGGCGTGAGCCACCGCGCCCAGCCAACAAGCTTTTTATGACCCAGTTACACTCCTTGATAATAGTTCCAAGGGCCATTCTGTGGGAGATTTCAAAGACTGTCTTACATGTATCTGACCTTAAAATATTATGCATACTGAGTAATTAAATATGTATTGAATAAATTCTAGACATTGTCTGGGCTCTGGATACATTATAGTGAACAAAGCAGATAAAAATCTTGGTTCTGATAGATTTTATCATCTAGTTGTGGTATGCTAGTGGGACTTTGGGGGAGACAAAGGACAAACAAAATTAGTAAACTATGCATTACATTAGGAGGTGTTAAGTGGAGGCAAGGTTGTATTGTACATAGGGTGATCAGGGAGTCTCACTGAGAAAGTAACATTTAAAAAAAGATCTGAAGAAGGGAGGTAGTGAGGAATGTGACCACCTTTGGGTTGAACATTTCATATGGAGAATCCAGCAAGTGCAAAGACTCTGAGTTGGGAGCATGCCTAGCTTTTTTGAGGAAGAGTGGGAAGGATAATAAAACTGTTAAAAGTGAGCAGAGACTAGTAGAAAATGAGGTCAAAGAAATCATTTGGGAGCCAGAGCAGGGACTGACTGCTTTGTAGGCCATTGTAATGACAAGCAAAGGACTGATAGGTAATGGCCAGAGAGGTAGGAGGAAAAGCAGGAGTGAAGCAGAGTGGTTCAAGTATGAGGGAGTGACTATGTCCGATGCTATGGTTATGTCAATAAGATGGGGACTGAGAATTACCACTGCGTGTAGTATTATGAAGGTTGTTAATGACTGGACAGCCTTTATGCCAGGCAGGAGGAACATTTGCCCCGGACCTTGCTGTGACCCTTCTTGACTCCCAGAGTGGAGGGGTTCAAAGGATGAAACATTTGCCTGTTTGGAGCCGGCTGCTTCTTTTAGCTTAATTACCTCTTTAAAGGCCTTGTATATACCTATAGTCACGTTCTAAAGTAATGGGGGTTAAGGCTACTGTTGTGCCCAGACCCTCTATTCCCCAAAGAAGACCACCAGAGTCCAGAGTCAAAGCCAAGC
>NC_037670.1:4844475-4845251 GCF_003255815.1 Theropithecus gelada | reverse complement strand
TTTTTTTTTTTTTTGAGACGGAGTCTCGCTCTGTCGCCCAGGCTGGAGTGCAGTGGCCGGATCTCAGCTCACTGCAAGCTCCGCCTCCCGGGTTCCCGCCATTCTCCTGCCTCAGCCTCCTGAGTAGCTGGGACTACAGGCGCCCGCCACCTCGCCCGGCTAGTTTTTTTTTGTTTTTTTTTTTTTTTTTATTTTTTAGTAGAGACGGGGTTTCACCGGGTTAGCCAGGATGGTCTCGATCTCCTGACCTCGTGATCCGCCCGTCTCGGCCTCCCAAAGTGCTGGGATTACAGGCTTGAGCCACCGCGCCCGGCCTTTTTTTTTTAATTTATTTATTATTATTATACTTTAAGTTGTAGGGTACATGTGCATAACGTGCAGGTTTGTTACATATGTATACTTGTGCCATGTTGGTCTACTGCACCCATCAACTCGTCATTTACATCAGGTATAACTCCCAATGCAATCCCTCCCCCCTCCCCCCTCCCCATGATAGGCCCCGGTGTGTGATGTTCCCCTTCCTGAGTCCAAGTGATCTCATTGTTCAGTTCCCACCTATGAGTGAGAACATGCGGTGTTTGGTTTTCTGTTCCTGTGATAGTTTGCTAAGAATGATGGTTTCCAGCTGCAACCATGTCCCTACAAAGGATGCAAACTCATCCTTTTTTATGGCTGCATAGTATTCCATGGTGTATATGTGCCACATTTTCTTAATCCAATCTGTCACTGATGGACATTTGGGTTGATTCCAAGTCTTTGCTATTGTGAATAGTGCT
>NC_037670.1:4831936-4839476 GCF_003255815.1 Theropithecus gelada | reverse complement strand
CCTGAGACTTTGCTGAAGTTGCTTATCAGCTTAAGGAGATTTTGGGCTGAGACAATGGGGTTTTCTAAATATACAATCATGTCATCTGCAAACAGGGACAATTTGACTTCTTCTTTTCCTAACTGAATACCCCTGATTTCTTTCTCTTGCCTAATTGCCCTAGCCAGAACTCCAACACTATGTTGAATAGGAGTGGTGAGAGAGGGCATCCCTGTCTTGTGCCAGTTTTCAAAGGGAATTTTTCCAGTTTTTGCCCATTCAGTATGATATTGGCTGTGGGTTTGTCATAAATAGCTCTTATTATTTTGAGGTACGTTCCATCAATACCGAATTTATTGAGCGTTTTTAGCATGAAGGGCTGTTGAATTTTGTCAAAAGCCTTTTCTGCATCTATTGAGATAATCATGTGGTTCTTGTCTTTGGTTCTGTTTATATGCTGGATTATGTTTATTGATTTGCGAATGTTGAACCAGCCTTGCATCCCAGGGATGAAGCCCACTTGATCATGGTGGATAAGCTTTTTGATGTGTTGTTGAATCCGGTTTGCCAGTATTTTATTGAGGATTTTGGCATCAATGTTCATCAGGGATATTGGTCTAAAATTCTCTTTTTTTGTTGTGTCTCTGCCAGGCTTTGGTATCAGGATGATGTTGGCCTCATAAAATGAGTTAGGGAGGATTCCCTCTTTTTCTATTGATTGGAATAGTTTCAGAAGGAATGGTACCAACTCCTCCTTATACCTCTGGTAGAATTCAGCTGTGAATCCATCTGGTCCTGGACTTTTTTTGGTTGGTAGGCTATTAATTATTGCCTCAATTTCAGAGCCTACTATTGGTCTATTCAGGGATTCAACTTCTTCCTGGTTTAGTCTTGGAAGAGTGTAAGTGTCCAGGAAATTATCCATTTCTTCTAGATTTTCCAGTTTATTTGCGTAGAGGTGTTTATAGTATTCTCTGATGGTAGTTTGTATTTCTGTGGGGTCGGTGGTGATATCCCCTTTATCATTTTTAATTGCGTCGATTTGATTCTTCTCTCTTTTCTTCTTTATTAGTCTTGCTAGTGGTCTGTCAATTTTGTTGATCTTTTCAAAAAACCAACTCCTGGATTCATTGATTTTTTGGAGGGTTTTTTGTGTCTCTATCTCCTTCAGTTCTGCTCTGATCTTAGTTATTTCTTGCCTTCTGCTAGGTTTGGAATGTGTTTGCTCTTGCTTCTCTAGTTCTTTTAATTGCGATGTTAGAGTGTCAATTTTTGATCTTTCCTGCTTTCTCTTGTGGGCATTTAGTGCTATAAATTTCCCTCTACACACTGCTTTAAATGTGTCCCAGAGATTCTGGTATGTTGTATCTTTGTTCTCATTGGTTTCAAAGAACATCTTTATTTCTGCCTTCATTTCGTTATGTACCCAGTAGTCATTCAGGAGCAGATTGTTCAGTTTCCATGTAGTTGAGCGGTTTTGATTGAGTTTCTTAGTCCTAAGTTCTAGTTTGATTGCACTGTGGTCTGAGAGACAGTTTGTTATAATTTCTGTTCTTGTACATTTGCTGAGGAGTGCTTTACTTCCAATTACGTGGTCAATTTTGGAATAAGTACGATGTGGTGCTGAGAAGAATGTATATTCTGTTGATTTGGGGTGGAGAGTTCTATAGATGTCTATTAGGTCTGCTTGCTGCAGAGATGAGTTCAATTCCTGGATATCCTTGTTAACTTTCTGTCTTGTTGATCTGTCTAATGTTGACAGTGGAGTGTTGAAGTCTCCCATTATTATTGTATGGGAGTCTAAGTCTCTTTGTAAGTCTCTAAGGACTTGCTTTATGAATCTGGGTGCTCCTGTATTGGGTGCATATATATTTAGGATAGTTAGCTCTTCCTGTTGAATTGATCCCTTTACCATTATGTAATGGCCTTCTTTGTCTCTTTTGATCTTTGATGGTTTAAAGTCTGTTTTATCAGAGACTAGGATTGCAACCCCCGCTTTTTTTTGTTCTCCATTTGCTTGGTAAATCTTCCTCCATCCCTTTATTTTGAGCCTATGTATGTCTCTGCGTGTGAGATGGGTCTCCTGAATACAGCAGACTGATGGGTCTTGACTCTTTATCCAGTTTGCCAGTCTGTGTCTTTTCATTGGAGCATTTAGTCCATTTACATTTAAGGTTAAGATTGTTATGTGTGAACTTGATCCTGCCATTATGATATTAACTGGTTATTTTGCTCGTTAGTTGATGCAGTTTCTTCCTAGCCTCGATGGTCTTTACATTTTGGCATGTTTTTGCAATGGCTGGTACCGGTTGTTCCTTTCCATGTTGAGTGCTTCCTTCAGGGTCTCTTGTAAGGCAGGCCTAGTGGTGACAAAATCTCTAAGCATTTGCTTATCTGTAAAGGATTTTATTTCTCCTTCACTTATGAAACTTAGTTTGGCTGGATATGAAATTCTGGGTTTAAAATTCTTTTCTTTAAGAATGTTGAATATTGGCCCCCACTCTCTTCTGGCTTGGAGAGTTTCTGCCGAGAGATCTGCTGTGAGTCTGATGGGCTTCCCTTTGTGGGTAACCCGACCTTTCTCTCTGGCTGCCCTTAAGATTTTTTCCTTCATTTCAACTTTGGTGAATCTGGCAATTATGTGTCTTGGAGTTGCTCTTCTCGAGGAGTATCTTTGTGGCGTTCTCTGTATTTCCTGGATTTGAATGTTGGCCTGCCCTACTAGGTTGGGGAAGTTCTCCTGGATGATATCCTGAAGAGTGTTTTCCAACTTGGTTCCATTTTCCCCCTCACTTTCAGGCACCCCAATCAGACGTAGATTTGGTCTTTTTACATAATCCCATACTTCTTGCAGGCTTTGTTCATTTCTTTTTCTTCTTTTTTCTTTTGGTTTCTCTTCTCGCTTCATTTCATTCATTTGATCCTCAATCGCTGATACTCTTTCTTCCAGTTGATCGAGTCGGTTACTGAAGCTTGTGCATTTGTCACGTATTTCTCGTGTCATGGTTTTCATCTCTTTCATTTCGTTTATGACCTTCTCTGCATTAATTACTCTAGCCGTCAATTCTTCCACTTTTTTTTCAAGATTTTTAGTTTCTTTGCGCTGAGTACGTAATTCCTCCTTTAGCTCTGAGAAATTTGATGGACTGAAGCCTTCTTCTCTCATCTCGTCAAAGTCATTCTCCGTCCAGCTTTGATCCGTTGCTGGTGATGAGCTGCGCTCCTTTGCCGGGGGAGATGTGCTCTTATTTTTTGAATTTCCAGCTTTTCTGCCCTGCTGTTTCCCCATCTTTGTGGTTTTATCTGCCTCTGGTCTTTGATGATGGTGATGTACTGATGGGGTTTTGGTGTAGGTGTCCTTCCTGTTTGATAGTTTTCCTTCTAACAGTCAGGACCCTCAGCTGTAGGTCTGTTGGAGATTGCTTGAGGTCCACTCCAGACCCTGTTTGCCTGGGTATCAGCAGCAGAGGCTGCAGAAGATAGAATATTTCTGAACAGCGAGTGTAACTGTCTGATTCTTGCTTTGGAAGCTTCCTCTCAGGGGTGTACTCCACCCTGTGAGGTGTGGGGTGTCAGACTGCCCCTAGTGGGGGATGTCTCCCAGTTAGGCTACTCAGGGGTCAGGGACCCACTTGAGCAGGCAGTCTGTCCCTTCTCAGATCTCAACCTCCGTGTTGGGAGATCCACTGCTCTCTTCAAAGCTGTCAGACAGAGTCGTTTGCGTCTGCAGATCTTTCTGCTGCTTTTTTGTTGTTGTTGTTGTTGTTGTTGTTGTTGTGTAGCTGTGCCCTGTCCCCAGAGGTGGAGTCTACAGAGACAGGCAGGTTTCCTTGAGCTGCTGTGAGCTCCACCCAGTTGGAGCTTCCCAGCAGCTTTGTTTACCTACTTAAGCCTCAGCAATGGCGGGCGCCCCTCCCCCAGCCTCGCTGCTGCCTTGCCGGTAGATCACAGACTGCTGTGCTAGCAATGAGGGAGGCTCCGTGGGCGTGGGACCCTCCCGGCCAGGTGTGGGATATGATCTCCTGGTGTGCCTGTTTGCTTAAAGCGCAATATTGGGGTGGGAGTTACCCGATTTTCCAGGTGTTGTGTGTCTCAGTTCCCCTGGCTAGGAAAAGGGATTCCCTTCCCCCTTGCGCTTCCCAGGTGAGGCGATGCCTCGCCCTGCTTCAGCTCTCGCTGGTCGGGCTGCAGCAGCTGACCAGCACCGATCGTCCGGCACTCCCCAGTGAGATGAACCCAGTACCTCAGTTGAAAATGCAGAAATCACCGGTCTTCTGTGTCGCTCGCGCTGGGAGTTGGAGACTGGAGCTGTTCCTATTCGGCCATCTTGCTCCCGATTTTTTTTTTGAGTAAATCTTTGTCAAGGATCTTTGTAGAGCAAGGAATCTCAGATGATTTATGCATCTGTAGAATAACATACCCTCCCCCCCGTTTTTTTTTTTTTTTTTTTTCCCTGGAGGTGGAGTCTCGCTCTGTTGCCCAGGCTGGAGTGCAGTTGGGTGATTTTGGCTCACTGCAAGCTCCGCTTCCTGGGTTCACACCATTCTCCTGCCTCAGCCTCCCGAGTAGCTGGGACTACAGGCGCCCACCACGCCCGGCTAATTTTTTGTATTTTTAGCAGAGATGGACTTTCACTGTGTTAGCCAGGATGATCTCGATCTCCTGACCTTGTGATACGCCCACCTCAGCCTCCCAAAGTGCTAGAATTACAGGTGTGAGCCTCCGCGCCTGGCCGAGTAACACCACTTTTCAATAATGAAGCTGGTTAACCTAGCCAAAAGTTTTGGTGGACTTGATGCCTTAAAGGTGGCCTTTATAAAGTGAGAACCTCTGACAGCTATTTCATGCTTTTAAATAGTGGGTGTTTGAAATCATTCTGGCAGCTCACCAAATGTTTCCTTTGCGTCTTGACTACTGGAAGAATCTTGACTACAGGTACAGATTTTATGTATACTTATTAAAATAATATAACTTGGCTGGGTGTGGTGGGTCACACCTGTAATCCCAGTACTTTGGGAGGCCGAGGTGGGTGGATCATGAGGTCAGGAGTTCAAGACCAGCCTGGCCAAGATAGTGAAACCCTGTCTCTACTAGAAATACAAAAATTAGCTGGGCATGCTGCACACACCTGTAATCCCAGCTACTCTGGAGGCTGAGGCAGGAGAATCGCTTGAACCCGGGGGTCAGAGGTTGCAGTGAGCCGAGATTGCACCCCTGCACTCCAGCCTGCATGACAGTGAGGCTCCATCTCAAAAAATAATAATAATAAATAATCATAATATTTATGTCCCAGCCATCCCATGCCCTGTCTGGCACTGCTGCCAGCATTGGGGAATTGGGAGGAGAGCTGAGGAGCAGCTCCCCTGTAGGCTCCTTTGTCTTCATTGATTGACATATCCAAGGAGTCCTGTTCCCAGCAGTGATTCCAATATGAGCAAAAGCGCTCATCTTCAAACAGCCTTGTGTATTTAGGTTACCAGAATGTTCCAGATTTCTGAAATGACTGTCTCACCTATCTAAAATATAAGTTATTCTAGGCAAGTGACACCTGTGTCTTACTTATTCCTCTATCTTAAAACAGAGGAGGGATTCAGTAAATGATTCCCAAAGGGGTCTACATGAGAGCCAGAGGTGGTCTGAGCAACCCAGCCTGGGTAGGGACCTGGGTGAGAAATCCTGGGGAGCCAGAAACTCTATGAAATAAACAAGTAGAGGGACCCAGAAAAGACAAAGGGGTGACAATGTTCCCTACTTTCCATTTGACAAGGAACCTGGGTGTTTTGCAGGTAATATCCCTGGGGGTTATCCTGAGAGATGACGTAGCAGCTTGTTGTTTTTGGTAGAAAGCTGCAGTACCTTCTTATCTTCATGCCCCTTCCTCAGTCCTCCTTAGACTTACCTAAGCACAATTTCTTTTTTATTTTATTTATTTTTTTTGAGACAGGGTCTCACTTTGTCACCCAGGCTGGAGAGCAGTGGTGTGTTTTCAGCTTACTACAACCTCTACCTCCTGGGCTCAAGTGATCTTCCCACTCAGCCTCAAGTAGCTGGGACTACAGGCATGTACCACCATGCCCAGCTAATTTTTGTGTTTTTTGTAGAGATGGGATTTCACCATGTTGCCCAGACTGGTCTTGAACTCCTAGGCTCAAGCGATAATGCCCGCCTCGGCCTCCAAAAGCGCTGGGATTACAGGCATGAGCCACCATGCCTGGCCTCTTTTTAAACACTTTTTGCTTACACACTGCTTTTGGAGTAAAAAGAACGTGGAGTCTTCAGTCATATCCTCCTGAATTTAATGCTAAGGAGCTGCGTAACAGTTCTGAAATCTTCCCATGTTTATTAATAAGAGAATAATTCTACCTACCTTGTAGGGTTAAAGGTTGAATACAATAGCATAGAAGAATTCGCCCAGCACCTAGTAGGCTGTCAGCGCATATTACCTTTCCTTTCCCCAATGCTCCCTAAAGCTAAGTTCATTGGCCCATCATGTAGAGTAACGACCAAAGAGTGAATTACTAATTGTGATGCTCTTCCAAGGACTGAATGAGGAGAGACATTTTAATCAAAGCACCAGCAAAGCTTTTGTAGTGATGAACATACAATTAGTGACCTCCTCCTATCAGGGATAATCAGCAGTGGGACTGGCAGAATTGGAGTTTTTTTACATGGGTGATCTGGGCACAGATATTCAGTCAGCTCTGTGTCCCTTAGAACTGGGAGGCAGGAGGCATTTGCAGCTTGGTCACAAACTGGGTAGCCTGCATTCATCCGACAGGCCTCCAGAACACAATGTCAGGAGGGAGGTTTAGCACTGGGGAGACAATTATGAGACTCTCAGAGGTGAAAAAGAGGATTCTGCTCACTGCCCAGAAAGAGAGAATATGGCATAAAAAGGGGGTGGTAAAATATGTTGCCTGACACACACCAAAAAGGCCTGTCAGTTACTGAGGTCCCATCGCTGTCTCGGGCTTAGACTGCATGAGAGAATGCATTTAGGGGGAAAGATGTATAGCTTAGCCCCAGTGGCTACTGGGGTGAATCTCCAGGGCTCAAAGCATGAGTTACAGTTTGTCTTTAGTTTACTTAATAAGCTTCCTGGACTGTCTGATTTCTTTACAGCCTAGAACAGAGGTTAACGAGTCTCCCAGTGCAGTGGATCCAAAGTTGGTGGGCTTCAGTTTGGGAGCAAAGAGCTCCCCGTTTGGGACTCAGTTGATGTCATCATTTTATGGCAGCATATTAACACAGAGTAAATAGTTTATTCCCCAGAGAACTCACCCATTCCCTCAGAGGTAAGTGTCAACTCCTTCAAGAGAGGTCTGCTCACCTGACCTCCCAATTCTCAAGAAGCCCCACCTCAGACATTCTCACAGCCTTTCTCTGGCCCTCATTGGTCTTTCTTTGTCCCATTCCCCGATGACAATGCCTTCATGACAAAGATGAAATGAAGGTTGGGGGCAGCCTAGGCTGTAGTCCTGGTGCTGCACCACTAGCTGTAGAGCCTTGGCCAAGTCATGTCCCTCCTGATTTTTCCATTATGTCAACTGGAAAATATAGT
>NC_037670.1:4731936-4826936 GCF_003255815.1 Theropithecus gelada | reverse complement strand
ATGATCCCTGCCATCCAGCCAGGAGCTGTGACTGCTCTGTAACCTTCTTAGATTTAAATCTGTTGCTCGTGTTCTCCTCATAGTGTTACAGAGCAGCAGAGCCCATCCATACTGATGTCTTAATACGATTCTCTCCTTCTTGGATTTATAGGGTAAAATAAACCCTCTGCCATAGAAGTGCTTATTGATTACTGAAGTACATAATAAAGCCTAAGAATAAAGTAAGACCAGGTAATCGGTTCTGTTCCTGGGGGATGACAATAAACTCTGGCCGAGGCAGCCTCTGAAGGTTGCCTTTTACCTTGGAGCTAGGAGGCTCCTTTTTAATTAGTTGTCAAAATAGTAAGCAGCGACTGATAGAAACCAGACAAAAAGAGTACATACTGTTTGGTTTCATTTATATAAAATGTTAGAAAATACCTACTCATCTATAGTGACGGAAGGCACATCAGTGATATGGGGAGGGACCCAAGAGAGGGATAGAAGCTTTGGGGAGGGATGGATGGGTTCACTGTCTTGATTGTGGTGATGGCTTCACAGGTGTGTACACATATATGAAAAGCTATCAAATTGTGCATTTTAAATATGTGCCTTTTACCAATATCAGTTATATCTCAATAAAGCCAGAAAAAAATAGTGAACAGTATCCTATAAAGAGACAGTTCATGGCTCACTCTGTGCTAGAAAAATTTTCTCTTTTCTTAGGAAGCTACATTTTGATGAACATTTAGGAGGAATTACGAGACTACATTTCACCTTCACCTTTAGCTAAACAGGGGTTTTAGAAGACTGAAAGATGCCACCGAAAATTTTTAAAAAGGCATTAGAAGGTAGGACAGCCCTTTTTCTTCATTCGTTTTTCTTCCCCACATCTGAACCTTAAAGGTACTTTTAACGTAACTTTTTACTAAAACAAAAAAAGGTATTTAGAAAATACTATTAATTCTTTGCTCTCACCACCCCCCACCCTTCTGCCATTACATTTCCCCCACCCAGAAAAGAGATTCTACAGTGCAGAAGTAAAAACTACTCCAAAATGTTGGCAGTCTAAAAGCGGACAGGCATTTTCAACACAAAGAGATGTTTGTTTTCCTTGCATTTTAACTCTTAATTTTTGACACAGTGGGGAACTCCAGCATGGCTGCCATTTAAAATGTAACAATGCCATGCAGCTCTGATTGCCTCTGTCACAGGGGTGTTGTGACTGAAGGCCAGGAGACAAAGCAAATGAGGCCAGAGACAGTGCCTGCTGCTGAGGTGCTGGTCCATTTCTCTACCCGCATTTGAATTTGTCTTTTCTCTGACTAACTGCTTTTCTGCCCTGATGAGGAGTCACTCGGGGAGACTGAAGCTGGAATTTGTACAACCTCTTTCAGTCCCCTTGATTTTAATCAGAAATACACAATTATTCTTTTCCTCCAAATAGAGAAACTCAATCCCCATTTTAAATTCAATTATTGTAATTGCAGCATTCAGAAAAATAGCACATTCATTTTCTAATAAGAGATTGTGGATACCAAATTACTGCATATAGTATGTCAAAACAGGAAACTTGAGACTGGCAAACCAGTGGGTGTTTTTATCTTGGCAATTTGTATTTTCTTGCAGACAATTTATAGTAATCCTACCCTTCCTTGTTTATGATCTAGAAGACTAGGTTTTCAAGCCATCCTAAAATGAAGACTATTGTTTTTGGGTACCGTTTAATTGAAAATCTCTGTTATGAGTATGAGGAATTCTACAAAGGGCAAAAGTGAAGGCAGATACCCAATAAAGAGAAGAAAAAGGAATCACTTTAGGATCCTATGTGATGGGAGCCTAAGATGTCTTTGGATCTTCTTGAACCATTCTCATTATCTCAAGCCCTATTTATATTCCTTTAGCCAAGCTTCTCACTATCTTGCATTTGTAAAAAAAAGGAAATCTGGTTAGTGAGAAGTTGATAATGTGACCATTATGTCTTAGCAATATGAGAGCACCACTGTCCCTCTTCCTGCTCAATTCCAGTTGCTCTAGTTGGCTTGAAGTGACTCAAATGTGAAAATAAATATAGTTTTTTATTTTTAGTTTCCTGATTTTCATAAAAGAGTAACCTTAGGATCTGATTTCTCCAAGTACATGCTATTATTTTCTTAGGATTTACTGTCACCTCAAAATTATATCCATGTCAGCCGGGCATGGTGGGTCATGCCTGTAATCCCAGCACTTTGGGAGGCTGAGGTGGGTGGATCTTCTGAGGTCAGGAGTTTGAGACCAGCCTGGCCAACCTGGTGAAACCCTGTCTGTACTAAAAATGCAAAACATTAGTGCATGCCTATAGTCCCAACTACGGGAGGCTGAGGCAGGTGAATCGCTTGAACCCAGGAGGTGGAAGTTGCAGTGAGCCAAGATCGCGCCACTGTGCTCCAGCCTGGGCAACAGAATGAGACTCTGTCTCAGGAAAAAAAAAATTACACCCATCTTTTTCACAGACACATTCAGACACCTACCACACTTTCAGATCTTTTAGTGTTCATGCCGCCAACCACTGTCTCTCTCTTGATCTCTTCACTTAGACACTTCCCATGCTACAGTAGCTAAAGGTATTTTGCTACTGTAATGTATTAATTCTTTCACATATACTTATTGAGCACCTTCTAGATACCAGCTTCAGGTGGAGCAAGATATGAGCAAACTCTGAGATACTGTCAAGGAAACTAGCCAACAGTGTTGGAGGTGCTAGAAACCAACAGCTAAGGTACAGCCAGAGAAGTCAGAGCTCTGGAGAGCTTCCATATGGAAGACAGAACAGTCATTTCCATGTGTCCTGAAAGGGTGGTGGTTTGTTGGACCCTTGAGTGCCTGCTAAGTGCCAGGTACTTTAGTTATATTCTCTCAGCGAATCCCCATTTTTGCAGTTACCTCTGGGAATTTTTCTCTCTTGTCAAGATTACTCTCTTGGTTGATTTTAGTAAATCAGTCCTTAAATCAATCTCGAATATAAATAATCTCTGTGAGTACGGCTCTCCAAAGTATCTCCTAATTCTGTTTGGTCAGAACCACTAGACAAAGTATAAAGTATCTAACTTCCTACTTGCACCACTAATCACCTGGTGTTTTTGTTATCCTTTCTGTCTATCTGTGTATTTGTTTATTTTTCCAACCTAACTTTGAACGTTTTAATAATGTCAGAGCCCATATGCACTATGCACAGCATAACTTACAAATTTAAACTCCAAATCTTGTATCTATGTGTTTTACTTCAGTCCCTGTACACAGGTTACTATTTGAAGAATAAGTCCAAGCTACATCCATCCCAAAAAACCATTCAAGAACCTAAAGGAACACTTCAAAATTTCAGCTCTAAAGTGTCTTGCTTTTTTGGTTTTTTATCAGTGAAATAAAACTATTATTTACCTGGAAGATTCTTCTTGTTGCTCACTTCGTTGAGAGGGAATGGTGGTTTCTGGTTTTGTTTGTTTGGGTTGTTGTTACTGTTTTTGTATGGCATAGTATTGAGTCTTTAAACACGTCCTGAGCACCTCCTTGCAGAATATGACTTCCCCTCTGGCAATAAAATGGTACAAAAGTTCAACCCAACATTTAAATAATTAGTAAGTTACCCTGTTGTTGTGTGTAATATAACATATCTTTCATGGAAATAACTGGAAAAATGAAACTATTGGTATGTCTTTCTGGCTGCTTTCACATACCTGTACTCATTTAATTCTCATAAAAATCCTGTGGGGTGTGTCTCATCGCCATTCACTGGTTAAGAAAGTTAGACTCCGAGAATTAAGTTCGTTTCCAAACACGGCATGATTATTAAGTGAAGGGGTCAGAATTTGAACCTACGTCAGCCTCAGACTGAATGAGCACTTTCTGTGAGCCAGAGACTGTGCTCAGTCCCTCTTAAAGGAGAGCTGTCTTCCCTGGAGTAGAAATATGGCTGACTAGCTGCATTCACTGCTGCTTGTAGGCACTGCAATCGCTTTTCAGTTTCAGCTTGCCTCTGTACTTCGCCAAGCAATCAATCAGGAAAATATTTTGAAGTAGTTTCTTTGTATATCCTGAGAGAGAGAGTGAGATGGTACGTTATACTGGCTAAGAACATGAACTTTGAAGGACATAACTGGGTTCAAGTACCATCTTTGTCATTGGAAGGCTTACTTATCTTCTCATCTCTAAAATGGAAGGATGGTAATATACTTCCTTCTAGAGCTGTTGTCAGGATTCTTTGTGTTTTGTTTGTTTGTTTCCTTGTTTTGGACAGGGTCTCCCCCTGTCACCCAGGCTAGAGCACAATGACATGATCACAGCTCACTGCAGCCTTGACCTTCTGGGCTCAAGCAGTCCACCCACCTCAGCCTTCCGGGTAGCTGGGACCACAGGCATGCATGACCATACCTGCTAATTTTAAAATTTTTTTGCAGAGACAGGGGTCTCACTATGTTGCCCAGGCTGGTCTTGAACTTCTGGGCTCAAGCGATCATCCTGCCTCGCTCTTCCAAAGTGCTGGGATAACAGGTATGAGGCATCATGCCTGGCCTCAGGATTCTTTTTTAATGAATGCCAGCTGTTGGCTGGCATTTCTAGAGGAAAACATGCTCTGCAGTTGTTCCTGTGGAGGAACCCTGAAAGATGTAAAATGCACTTCAACAACCAGACTTTTCCAAAATAGAGAGCTCAGGGCTGCCCTGCCATCGTGGACACCCCATCTCTCCTTTAGCTTGAGATGGACATTGACCCTTTGGCTGGGAATTGAGTCATGTAGGTGACACTTAGCATGGAAAGCCGTAGCTACATTCAGTGTCTCACAACCTTAGTGGTGGAAGAAAGAATGGTTGCAGCAGCTTCATTACCTGGGGAAAAAGAACTTGGAATTCCAAGCACTTTAAGAAAGATGCTTTTACTTTGAGTGTTGGAGAAAATAGAACAATTACCTATTGAAGACAAGTGAATGAAAAGACACCTCTGTTCATACTACACTGATCACGTAATCTATCCAGATTCATTCTGCCTTCCTTAAGGTGATTCAAGCCTACTGGCTGCACCTTTCCTTCCCCAGGATACATAGGGCATACAGTGATCACCTGAGATTCCCAGCTAGACTCAGACATTTCCTACTCCAAGAGGAGATTCCTCAAAGGGCTAGAGCACCACAGGCAGCATCAGATAATGTGGAATGAGTGGAAGGAGGGAGGGAGGAGGAATCCATAAATCATCCAATTGTTGCTGAGCATCTTGAGGGCCCTCAAGAATGCACTAGACCCTATGATGATTCCAGGGACAACCAGCCTGCACTTTCTGAGCTACTCACTGCCTGCCTGGGGAGCAAGACCTGTATATGTGAAATCAGTGAAGAATTTATGCAAGACATATGTGAAATCAGTGAAGAATTCTGTTCTATCTAGACTAGAGCCAGGTAGATTTCCAACACCTGGCTCATGTATGCTTTTTTGAAAAAAGGTATTTAGTGTTACTGAAGGAATGGATGGATGGATGGATGGGTGGGTGGATGGATGGTTTCTAACATCTATTGATTGCTTCAGATGTATCAGGCACTGTTCTAGACATTTTTATGTTTATTACATATGTACTTAAACAAATTATACATTTATTAACTCAATTTATGTTCTTAGCAACACTATGAGATACATACTGTCAGTAGCCCCATTTAATAGATGAAGAAACTGAAGCACAGAGGGGTTAAGTTCCTGACTAGAAGTTTCAGATGATATACAGTACAGGCAGGCTTTGCACCCTGGCAGTCTGGCTGCGTAGTTTTATATGAAGGAGAATGGTGTAGTCTTTTCAAAAACTGTTGGCATCTTGGTTCACACTGAAAGCTACCAGGCTTTGTTATCTGTTCCTCTGGCTTTGGCTTCCTGAGTCTTAAGCACCCTCCTCTTTTCTAGAACATAGACCAGCTTGAACCAACCCTCTGTGATTCCGCCCCGCCTCTCCCCTGGCCCCGCCAGGCCTCTCATTTGTAGTTTCTCTTATCGAGCACATTTCTAAACGAGGACGGTTGCTCTGCTTTAAGGACATACAAATGGCTTGCCCTCACCTGTCAAGCATGATCCTTGTATTTTACCAGGCCCATTATGAACGCAATCTTTCTGTCGAAAATTTGCATACCTCCTTTCTTGAAAAGTAATGACAGCAATTTCTTTCCCTCCGCTCACTTTCTGAGTGTCTCATTTAACGGCACCTGTGAAACCGACAGGCACAGAGATGAGAAGTGAAAGAGAGCAGTTGATTAAATCATCATCAAGTCGGGCCTCAGAAAGTCAATTCTGCTTGCCGTCTGCAATGATATCCTTTTATCTTAAAGTAATGAGCTATGGCACTTTTGCATCGGGTAATGCGATAAGTTCTATTAGCATGTTCCATTTGCCTCACAAGCAAGGGCAAGTCATTTTAGCTAGCTCATATCACTGCAATCAAAGCAATTGGCTTCCCAGGCAGAGAAGAAAGGGAAAAGGCTCAGGGTGATTTCTATGGATCACAACACAGCGGAAAAAATAGACTCTTGTATTATTTTAACCCATAACATACTTTTCCTTTTTACTCATCGTCAAATTTGGGTTTTATTAGCTTACACAGGACTCCAAAAAGAACCCAGCATTAGATGAAGCAAACCTGGGGGTAGGGGCTCAGGCCCCATCCAGAGCAACAAGAAACTATATATGGGAAGAGAAAATTGCCCCATTACGTAGGGGTCACAAATAGAATTCTGCTAAAGAATACAGGCAAAGATGTCTTTCTGATAGTAGCACTGTAGTCTCATAATAAACTCTTGCTTCACACCATCTTCAAAGTCATTTGTAATAGGTCCCCAGGCAAGTACGGATTAATGCTATTGATGACTTAGAATCAGTAAATCAATGACAGAGAAGCAAAGGATCTGTTGCTTAAGCTTAAAAGAGATCATTTACAAATCACTGGGCCCCAGACTGTCAGTTTTACCTTTGGACAAGAGACTTATTTTTCTGAATCTGGCAACCGCTGAGGTTTGTGGACTCTGGGTTTTAAGTAAATTTCATCTTTGGGGTTTATGTATATTTATACTTGGCAAAATGTGACTTCCTTTCTTAGGGGAAAAGAAGCTGAACTCCCCAAAGATTTGTGAAATATTCACTTCCAACCCCAATTCTAATAAAGCCAACAATACTTTAATGATCTGTGGAAATTTACAGCATACAGATTGATTTATGAAAGATACCTGGATTTCAAAGTGACAAAAAGGAAAAATATATATTAGAATTTAATTTGTGAGCAAATTTAGGCCGGGCATGGTGGCTCACGCCTGTAATCCCAGCACTTTGGGAGGCCGAGGCGGGCAGATCACGAGGTCAGGAGATCGAGACCATCCTGGCTAACACGGTGAAACCCCATCTCTACTAAAAATGTACCAGGCATGGCGACGGGCGCCTGTGGTCCCAGCTACTCAGGAGGCTGAGGCAGGAGAATGGTGTGAACCCGGGAGGCGGAGCTTACAGTGAGCCGAGATTGCACCACTGCACTCCGGCCTGGGCGACTGAGCGAGACTCCGCCTCAAAAAAAAAAAAAAAAAAAAAAACTTCAAGTTTGGACAACCTGATTTCTGTCAATATATTTGCACTTCTAATGGGTGGTAGAATGAACCTAGCACATAGTAGTTACATGAAAGTTGTTGGTTGAAAGTGTGTGATTATCTGAGACACTGGAGGGGGAATAAGAAGTGTTCCCTTAGCCCCCTCAGATCACACTGGTTATTTGAGTTCTGGCCAGTTCAAACTGAGAACTTGCCAAAATGTCAGATTCTGAGAACTCCCTCATGCAGGAATGCTGGGTTATCAGTACCAAATTCCAGAGGCTTCTGAGAGTTGATTCTCTGTTGTATCTCCTGAACAGCTGAAGACTGGTGGACCTCATATTATTTTAAAATGGGCTCATTAGGTGATTGCCAAAAGCTTTATTCTTGTAAACTGTTGTTTGCAACATGAATCTTTTAATTAGGCTTTCATTTTATCTGAACTATTTTATTTGATCAGGCATAGTTACTGTTAAGATAGAGGGGAGTAGTCAATGGCATTCTTTTACAGTCAGTAAGAAGACGGTCTGAGTAAGAACATTTTCAGAATTAAAAATTTAAAAATTTCTAGGGCCCCAGTAGCTTTAAATTTCACTTAGTCCAAAACCAATATGAGAGCAATGTAAACAATGTGAAAATAGGGCTTTGTGGATTGATGAAAAACAGGCAGCATCAGAGCTGCCATGTGTGGCACAAAATGGCGGCCCATTTTTACATGAGCAAAGGACTGGGCAGCTGGGCAGGGGATGGTAAACATGTTTTTAGTCACCATGCTGCTATCTTACTTCTTTAAATAAGAAAATAAGTGTCATGTTTTCTGCAGGTGGCTTCTTGTGAAATTGCTTTTAGGTGAGGGATGTCTTTAAGGTCTTAGATAAACCGCCGGCCCCAAAGGGGAATCAATTTGTTTTGTCACTGGCAAAGTTAAATTATACTTGATGTTAGATATTGTAGTTTACAAGTTGGGGTTCTCTCTCATTTTCCTCTCATTTCCTTTAGGCAGAAACAAGAATGAAATAACTTTGTTCAGCAGTGGTATTCAGCCCTGACATCTTTGGTGGCAATGATAAATGGATTTGAGATACGAAATAACTGTTCCAGCAAGGTCCATTGAGCAGAATAGAGAGCAATGCCCTCCTCAATGTCATTGTATGTGATATATTCAATGATTGCCGCTCTCTGCTTAAGAATGCATTCCATCACAAGGTACCTAGAATTCCATCTTGTTCCTACATTCTGAATGAGACAGAGAGATGTCACAGATCTTGACTCATTTCAATTTGGACTGGAGTCTTAAAACACAGATACTGAGATTCCCAAATGAAAGTGAAAAATATTTGCTTTTGAAGAAGTGTAATAAAGTCATAATCACATCTTTTCTGAGCCTTTTAATGGAAGACATTTTCTTCTGGGCCCCAACTCTAGGCTCTGCTAACAATTTTAACCTCCCTCAGTGTGTTCACACATATATCTCTTTGCATTAAGCAATCATATTAGTGTTTCCTGTACTTTCTCTTTGGAATCACCTGCCTTTTAAATCATACTTTGCTTATGCTGCATGGAATCAACCACAGTTTGAACAATACTCAAGAAGAATGAGATTGACTTATTAGTATAATTGAGCACCTATTATGTCCCAAGGCCTAGAGGTACAAAGATAAGCAAGGCACTGTCCTTACATGGAGCTCATTCTCTGGTAGGAAAGACTGTTGTGGCAAACAACTGCAGTACAGTTTTGTAAGGGATGGAGACAGAAGCAGTTAAGTCTTTCTGGAAAAGTATTGGAAGATTCAAAAAAGGAACTATGTTTCAAAGGTGAATGTCAGGCTTTTAGGTAGAAACTTGGAGGAATAGAATTCCCAGTAGAGGGAATTGTTAAAGGCAGACAACTGATGGCATGATTGAGTGCGAGTGGGTGTGGTTGGAGCAAGGTATGTTAGGATAGTGCCACACAATGCGAGGATGCCAACCAGGGCCAGGCCACAAGCTGTTTGCAACCAACCTGCTGTGAGATTAGTATAGGCAGTCAAGAGTAAGCATTGGGAAACTTTTAGAGTAATTCAGTAGCATAATTTTGTGTTTCATAAATCTAATAATTTTTTAAAATGTATTTCATATATATTTGTTTTTCTTTTTCATTTTTCAAGAATTTGACTTTTTATTATGTTTTACAAAAGTAATTGTCATAACATATTAGAAATTAAGGAAGCAAAACAAAAACAAATGGCTCTTCACCGCAGAAAGCTTAAGAAGCATTGTGTTGAGAGAGTGGTTGGGATTTGGGAGTTGAGGGGGATTAGAAACAGAATATGAAGGGTCTTCATAGGCCTTGTGAAGCATCTGCATCAAATAGAAATTTAGGAAATCCACTCTGGTCAATAAGGACTTGGATTAGAAAAGGAAGAGAGCATAGACCTTGGAAAGCAGTCATTATCCTCTTGTAATGACAAAATAAAACCCTGAACTAAAGCAGTAGCCATGGCCACAGGGATGGAGAGTTAGAAAGTAGAATCAATAATGTGGGGTGAGAGGAAGATAAGTCTGCTCAAGGATAGAGTCAAGGATAAGACTCTTCACTTACACAGTTGAGTGATTGCTTGGTGATGCTATTACTAAGGGCAACGTGGGAGAGGGGCAGTTTCAGGTGAGCAAAGATGTTGAGTCCAGATTTAGATGGATACTTGAGTCTGAGGCATTCGCCACACTTCAAGAGGGGGCACATACCCAACAGAAGTTTAATAATAGTTAACATTTATCATCTGTACATACTTGGTACCGTGCACTAAGTTGTTTACATGTATTAACGCATTCTCCTCTTCTAGCCATATTTTACAGACAAGTAAACTAAGGCCCAGAGAGTTTAAATAACTTTTCCAAAGTTACACATCTGGCAAATGTGGGCATAGAGATTTTTGAGTTTCAGCATATACATGGTAGAAGGGACCAAGGGAATCTTTAAGGACTCCCTTGAAAGTCACATAGAAACAATAGAACTCCAGATGCAACTCTGGGGAGACAGTGACATTAAAGAATATGCAGAAAAGGAAGGGCCTTGAAAAGAGAGTCACAAACAGCAATATTGGTGAATGGGTGCAAAGGGAAAAATTCTAGGATGTGCAATTGAAACAATCTAAATACCCAGCACTGGGGAATATTTTTATTAGATTATGTTACAATCCACACAGCAGATTGCAGTGTCGCTATTTTTTAAAGTGATGTTGCAGGACAAATTTTACTGATTAAACTAAAATATTTGACGTGTTATGTGAAAACCAAAGCAGGTTCCAAAATGGTAGGAATTCATTTTTATTTCTTAAAATGTATGTTTGAAAGATGAGGGGGATTATATCCTTAAGGCTGGAAAGACTTACACAAATGTATTAAGTGTTTACCTAAGAATTGTAGATTTATGGGTAATTTTTTAAAAAATGTATCCAGTAAATTTTTTTTTTTTTTGATTTTTTGTTTCTTTGCTTGTTTGTGAGATGGAGTCTTGCTCTGTTGCCCAGGGTGGAATGCAGTGGTGCGATCTTGGCTCACTGCAACCTCCGTCTCCCAGGCTCAAGCGATTCTCCTGACTCAGCCTCCTGAGTAGCTGGGATTACAGGCGCATGCCACCACGCCTGGCTAATTTTTGTATTTTTAGTAGAGATGGCATTTCACCGTGTTGGTCAGGCTGGTCTCGAACTCCTGACCTCATGATCCACCCACCTCAGCCTCCCAAAGTGCTGGGATTACAGGCGTGAGCCCCGTTGCCCAGCCATAAATCTGTATTTTCAAAAGGAGAAAGACTGGGTGGGTTGGTTGGTTGGTTGTTTAAGAGTTAAGACCTGTCTGGGAAAGGAAGACTGTGCCTCCAGCAGTTCACTTTTGATTCATGAAACCAGGGGAGGAGATGGTGAAGATGGAGTTGAGCGGTTGCAGTATTGGGATGGCTGGAGGGACTCAGGTTTAGGAACTAGTCCCTTTCTAACGGTGCATTTGAGGCCTGTGGCCTGGCGCGCACACCTCTTCTTTTTCTCCTTTTGTCTGTGATGGTTCGGGTCATGTCTTTGTCTGAAGGCCGGGTGACCAGGAATTCTTACCTGTCATTGCTGTAAGACCTGGTTGTTCCTTTTTGTCTCTTTTCATTTCTTGCTTTTAAAATGGAGGAAATATTTTTAGCTTTTCAAGCGGGCTTTGAAATCTTGTCATGGAGAGTACTCCGTCACCTCAAGCTGGTAGTTAGTGTGCAACCTGTTTGCTAATAAACCAAAGCAGGACCCCTATGTCAAAATGCTTAAAATGGTCAAATCTGCTGGGACCCCGTCTCTGCATCTGACATGCCTTTTCCATTTCCCAGCCTCATGCAGAACATAAACCTGCATCAGGAGGTGGCTCAATGTGAACTCTTATAAATTGGAGTGGGTATCTAGGGATCGAGGAGCAGACACTTCTTCTTTTAACCTTTGAAGACCAAGAATCATTTGGCCAAAAAAATCCACAGTGTGTTGAACTTAGGGTGTGAAAGCTGTACAGTGTATTAAATGTGAATTTGAGGCCATGAATTCTACCCACACTGACTCTATAAAACAGCCTCCCTTTTTCATAAAGCAGGCCCATAAACCGCTGCCAGTGAAGCAGAAAGACTCCTTAGGACTGTGGCTCGCTTTCCGTCTGGGGTTGTCAACAAACCCCCTTTATGAGTGGAATAGACCTCTTGTATGTGTCGAGCTTCTGGCTTTTTACAGAGTGTGTTAGGAGCCAGGCAAGGCAAACGTTAGGCGCTGTTTGCTGAGTGCATTTATTGCCTTTGCATAATTTATGAGCTGGAGGGGTTGACCATCATTCGTCTCTGCCAGGGGCTGGCACTCGAGGCTCCAGAGAGTGGAGCTGTAAATTGGATGGTGCGCTCCTGCTGAGCTCACGGCAAAGTCCTCGGGTCAGTATGGGAATTTAATACCAGAAATGGAACTGTTTTCTCAGCACACCATGTGGACCCCAGTGCAGCAGAGACTGTTTTGGCAGACTCCACGACTGGCCTTGTCGAGGAGCTGTCACTCACCCGGCATGTTGTGTGGGGAGCCTGAGCATTTTTAATCGGCTTGGCATCCGTGCTGCTTCCATAATGGATACCAGTAGGTCTCGGTTCTTCACCATATGCTTAACTCTGGAGACAAGGTGCTTCTGGGTAGATCAGTAATTACTTGATGCAGAATTAAGTGGACCTTGAAATTAGAACTGGACTGTTGGAAAGCAGGAAGCTTAACACTTAGATAGAAATAACCATTCCCAGGGACATACTGCCGTTAGGATATGGGGCATAGTGGTGGTTCTTTCCCAACTACCTCACTCCTCCTCCTCCCTGCACACCAGATCCTTGGGGAGTGGGCAAATGCCATGCCACAGCCTTCAGCTGTCATTGATTACCTCACAAGGAGCGCTATGAACATCTGGGAACATAAGCCTGCCTGGCAAAATAGTCTTCTGCCTTCCACACCCCTCCTGAATTGTGCATTGTCACTCTTGAAAGTGTGCCCGGGTCTTAGGAACCTCACAGAGGGCTTAATTAAAGGCAATGGAGAGATCACACAATCAGGACACTATTGTTCCTCATCCACCTGCGGTTCTAGGGCTTCAAAGTCTTCATCTCTTCCCATTTCTTTCTCAGCTCATTTGACTTATTGTAATAAAGAAACTACTCATCAGGTCAAAGAATGTAAATGTAGATAGTCTGAGGTTGGAAGCTGGGTTGGAAATGATGCATTGGACTTGGTTAAATCCCTGTCACTGAATATCTGACTAACTTGTGGCACTGAGGAGCCAATGGGAGAAGTAGAAAATGTTCTAATCCTCCAGCCTATAAGATTGTGATATAAGTTCCTAAATGCTTTTTGTCCAGAGTGCTTAGTCTGAAAAGAATAAGTAGTCCCCAGGTTGTCTCATAATAGCAAGAAGTCCATTTAGATGGGTGTTCTGTTACTTCCCATTAAAAGCTCTCTAATAGGAGCTTAAACAATAAGGTAACTTAGTGTTTTCTGAATAAAAGTCCTGAGGCAGGCTGCTCTGAGATGGATTCAGTGGTCCAATTCTGTCAGGCTTTTTTCCCTTGGTCCCACTCTGTTGTTTTTGTACTGAGTCTCTTTGCCTCATTTTTGCAAGATGGCTGCTACATATCCAGACATCATGTTCTTACACACTCATGTTCAAAGGCCAGAGGCAGGTGGTTCCTTCTTTTCTTTGTTTACTGGGGAGACAAAATTGTTTCTAGAGCCCTCATCAGATTTCAGAATCTCATTGGCCAAAGATGGGTCTTCCAGTGAGCGACTACAATGCCCAGAGGTTTACCTCTTTTCCCACCTTTAGCTGCAAGAAAAATCAGGAAAGAAAGTACCTGGCATTTTTAACCTCAGAGTGTCAGGAGAAGGTACAGACTAGGGAGAAGGGAGTTGTGATTGGCTGTGGGGATCTAGCCAGCAGTGGCCACCTACGAGCAAATTTATTTCTTGTTTCTGTTCAAAGCTGTACCAACTCACATGTCCAGGTGGCCACACTAAAAAACCTTGGCATCATCCTAGATGCATCTCTGTTACTTGCTTCCCATATACATGTGTTATCAAATCCTGTTGGTTCTACCTTCAGAATTGCTCTGCCATCTGCTTCTCCCTTCCTAAACCATGGCACCACCCTGGGTTAGACAGTGGAATGGCTGCCAAACTGCTCTCCCTGTGACCTGTTTTTTCCCCACTGTGCACTCTCTCCATGGTCCCACAGAAAGTCATCCTCATGGAAGCAGCTCTGATCATGCCACACCCCTGCTAGTGTCTGTATCCCAGCTTCATGTCTTACTGCTAAACGGAAGGCTCCTTGAGAGCCAGGCCTGTATCTCAGGTGAATTTCAGTCTAGTTTAGCAGTTCCTTATCAAGGGCTATTGAGTGAATGAATGGATATATTTATCTGCTGAGCTTTATTCTAACGAAACACATCCCCCAGTTTTTCATTGAATATTGAATTAGCAAAACACTTCATTTTTTTTAGGTTATGTTCTTTTTTCCTTTGCTTATCGCGAGGAACCCAAAGATTGGGGTTAATTATTAATTATCATTCTGCTTATCCCAAACCAACTAAATGGTTGGAATTCGGGATCTGTTGATATGATCTGAGTCTATGGCCCTAAAGCATATTTGTTTGCCCATATTTTTTATTTACTACCCTGACCTCTTGTCTTCGGCATACTTTTTATAGGGAGTGTTCCTTCTATTCTCTGGGCCTCTAAACTGGAAAAGGCAGCCATCATAAGTGGTGAGCCTTGGCCATTATGTTCTGTTTCCTTCAAAGTTCAAATGAGCGACTACGATGCCCAGAGGTTTACCTCTTTTCCTGTAGAAAAGCACCGGGAGAGATACAGCCATTCACATTAGCTGAAGATAGAATGTCTTCGTTAAGAAATTGATTTTGCTCTGAATTTCATTGAACAATCTTGATTCACCTTAATCCTGTGGCTGACTCCTAGAGGGGCATCGCCTCTACCCTGCTGTGGTGGGAGGGAAGCACTCACTTGTATGATTGAGCACCTTGCTGAACTGACCTGAGGAAGAGCCACAGAGTACAGGCATCAGATGAAATGAACAAAACGCCTTTTTTGCATCTGGATAGCATTTTGTTTCGGATGCTGTTTACTAGCACTTGAGCTCAAGAAACTCTTTCTTTCCAAGAAGACAACATTTTTTATTTCCTTTACTTATCTTGCACTTTTTTTGTAACAGGGTTGGGGGATGAGGCATCAAAAGCAAAAACATACTCAGTTCTTACACTAACCCTTATTCTCTTGTCTTCATTTTCAGTGTGACAGTGACAGTGACCAGGAAGAGAAGGTAAGACCCCCCCCCCCCGCATTGTGGGCACAGCACATAACAGACTGTGAACACCAGAGTCCTCCCACACACAGCTACAGGGTGGGATGCCAGCTTCATGTTGACAGGACCTTTTCTCTTTAGGAAAGATGGGCATAATTCACACGGTGACATTTCCTATGCTATGACACGTTTAATTTGTCAGATCTACTTTTTTTTTAAAACAAGACCTTTAATATTGCATATATGTGACACTGAGTTTTTACTTTATGGAAGATGACTCATAGACCCAAAAACATTTTAAAAGGTAAAATTATTTATTTTAATAACCATCTGATTTTTTAAAATCCATGATGAGAACATTAAACTTGCTAGTATGCATTTATAATGTCATTTCTGCATTTATTTTACTGACCCATATGCTTTTCTGTACCTATTGGCCTTCTTGATAGAAATGTTAATGGTATGTGTCTAGGAATCTCATCATGGGGTACGGGTGGGCAAGGGAGGTCCGATGAGAACTGCTCTCTTCCCATCGGGGCCAACAGCCAGGTAGGAGGACAGTTCTTCCAGCAGGTACATGCTCTGTTTCGAGGCTCATGGGCACCAGCCTCTGTGTATCCAGATCAACATGGATCAAGAAAAGGAACTCAGTTTCTGAGGTTCCAGAAGATTGGATCACAACCTGGTAAAGTGATCTTTCTGCTGCCTGAAGCAAAGGGATTATTTATCTGTTTGGTCTTTCCTTCTAGCTGTCCCAGTCCCCAACCAAATTTCCTTTCATTTATACTGCTGCTTTGTGTTATTTCGAGAAGAGTTACCTGAATATCATGGTTTCTGTATTGCTTGGCTTCAAAAGGATGGACTCAGCCTCCCTTCCCCCGTTTCTGGATCTGTCCTGTGCCCTGTGCTTTGACTTTCACCTCCTACATGCTTGCGGATTTTATTCAGAATGCTGCGGTTAGTATTTAGTGGGATCTTTCCAACAAACCCAGAATTTTTCTCTCCTCCTCTGCTGCCAGCCTCCAAGAGAGATCTAAAGGCTCTTGTTCTGTACTGTCGTTAATTTGAATTCAGCATATGTAGCCTGTTATAAAATGCGAGACATCATCATTTGAGCAGGTCAAGCATATTCAGATGAAGACAAATGGTGCTTATTTGATTTCCTTAAAATCAGGAAATGAAAAAAGTGCTCTCTGGAGAAATCATGTTCTGCCTGACTTGGATGATAGACCAATGCATGTCCCCCAGATAAGAACAGGCTCTCGCCTTGAGGTTTTTATCTCTGAAGGACGGCCAGGACTGTCAGCTTGCTGACATGTGCATTATCCATGTCATTTTAAACAAAGTGACCTATGGAAGGGTGTGCTATGCTGTGACATGGTAATGGGCTGTTGGATGACAGCGAAAGTACACACTGGAAAGGGGGCTGTGGATTATTCTTTTGTTTAACTGACAAGTAGGAGCTTCCTTCCTCCAGCCCCCGGGAGCCTTAGCTCCTTGGAAGTAGGACCCCTGGTGTCTCAGGCAGCCAGTGTGTAGTGGGTGCCAGGGACATGTGCACAGCAGTAATGGTTCAGTGTTCAAGACATGGTCACTGGCCCCCCAACCCCTGAGGCCACATTCCCACATGGTGGGTATCACTGGTACCCAGGGAGGGACTGGTACCTTCTAGCCCTTCCAGATCTATCAGCAATGGTTGATCTCACTTTGTAAGCCTGTGCCACTTTTCCAAAAGGATAAATCTTATTCAGGGTTGTACCACCAAGCTGACATTCTTTCCTTAAAAGGAAATGTGGGGCCGGGTGTGGTGGCTCACGCCTGTGATCCCAGCACTTTGGGAGGCGAAGGCGGGTGGATCACAAGGTCAGGAGATCAAGACCATCCTAGCTAACACAGTGAAACCCCGTCTCTACTAAAAATACAAAAAATTAGCCAGGCGTGGTGGCGGGCACCTGTAGTCCCAGCTACTTGGGAGGCTGAGGCAGGAGAATCGCTTGAATCTGGGAGGCAGAAGTTGCAGAGAGCAGAATTCGTGCCACTGCAGTCCAGCCTGGGTGACAGAGCGAGACTTCATCTCAAAAAAAAAAAAAGGAAATGTGAATTCCAAAACCATCACCAGTCTTCAGCAGTGGTAGAAGGTGGTAAGGATGGCCGGGCACGGTGGCTCAAGCCTGTAATCCCAGCACTTTGGGAGGCCGAGACGGGCGGATCACGAGGTCAGGAGATCGAGACCATCCTGGCTAACAGGGTGAAACCCCGCCTCTACTAAAAAATACAAAAAAAAACTAGCCGGGCAAGGTGGCGGGCGCCTGTAGTCCCAGCTACTCGGGAGGCTGAGGCAGGAGAATGGCGTGAACCCGGGAGGCGGAGCTTGCAGTGAGCTGAGATCCGGCCACTGCACTCCAGCCTGGGCGACAGAGCGAGACTCCGTCTCAAAAAAAAAAAAAAAAAAAAAAAAAAAAAAAAAAGAAGGTGGTAAGGATGCCCAGGTTTGTATTCCTTGTAAATGTCTTCACCATTCCTTGTAAATGTCTCAACCTTGACACCCAGATCACCTGGGGAGCTACTACAAGTTGCAGTGCCAGGGCCTCATCCCAGGTCAATGACCTCGGAGCCTTTAGAGCTGTCTTGAACCATGGATCTTGATGATCACCTAACTCTGGTAATTTCTAGAAGTAATTTGCCTCTGGTTATCAGAGGGATCTGGGGACCAATACGGAGAGCACCCCACCAGGTCCTTTCCCATCACCTAAATTCCTGAGTAGTTATTGCCTAGGTTTCCATTTCTAAGTGCAAGAAGCAAAGTGTCAGAATAATGGGTATTGGGAAGGTAGCTCCCACCCACCACTCTGAGCTTGAGTTGATTTCAGGGTAATAAAGCGGATACGTGGTTGGTTGTAGGCGAGTCCAAGAATGGCAATGGCAGGAAGGGAAGGGGCATTAGGAGTGTTCCTCCGATCCATGGCGCATCTCCTGCCCCGCACCCCCAGTCGTTCTTCCTTTCGACTGTGGTGATCCTGCAGGTCTTAAGTGGGGGCCGCACCACAACCAGCGCTCACATCATCTGTCTCTGTTCTGCCCCATGCCATTTCTCTAGAGGGCTCCCAGTGGGAGCCGTTGAGACTCGAATTGCCCTCGCACCTGCTTGGCCCTGGTGCAGTGAAGACTGTCAGACTTCCCCTTTTGGACTGAGATTGTCTGGTGTTTATCGCCAACTTTAACACCATCCTCCAAGACTTATGCTCTGTCAGAGCCTGGGCCCCTGTCAGCCTCCTCTGTGAAGAAACCTCTTGCCTGTGCCCCCGTCGGAGCCACAGAGCTAACCAGGGCTGCTTTCATGTGTTGCTTGGAGGATTCGCATTCGAATCTGAATTGCTAATGGTGGAAAAGATGCCACTCAGTGTCCTGGGATCCCTTCAGCAAGCCCCACCAGGGATGCTGTTGGAGGCAAAAGTGAGACTTGTCGGGGACCCACTGGGATTTCTCTCCGGAAGACCTGCCATTCCCTTACTCCATAGGGATCTGCAGAACCGGCGGGCTAAAATTAGGGTACTGTGTTTCACACAGCTGACTGAATTAAGATAAACTCTGCTTTCCTCTGATATGAAGCTGTAATTTATAAAATGATACCCTTACTAATTAACGTGGAAGTGACTCCGAAAGGGGCTTAAAAAGCAGAGCTTTCCCTAAATACAAGAGACGCTTGTGCACAAAAAGGCTTTGATGAGACACTGAGCAAAGTATCTCCCTTATCCTCCCCTCCCAGCCACGTGAATACATTCCACATTAATGTCAGATAGCCACGAGGACATTCACGAAGAGTAGAAATTGGGCCGGGCACGGTGGCTGACGCCTGTAATCCCAACACTTTGGGAGGCCGAGGCGGGGAGATGACAAGGTCAGGAGTTGGAGACCAGCGTGGCCGACATAGTGAAACCCTGTCTCTACTAAAGATACAAAAAATTAGCCCAACATGGTGATGCATGCCTGTAATCCCAGCTACTCGGGAGGCTGAGGCAGGAGAATAGCGTGAACCTGGGAGGCAGAGCTTGCAGTGAGCTGAGATGGCATCACTGCACTCCAGCCTGGGCGACAGAGCGAGACTCTGTCTCATTAAAAAAAAAAAAAAAAAAAAAACAGTAGAAACTGGGTGGGGAATTACAGAAGCCTGTGAACACTGCATCTTAGATGTGGGATTGTTCTTCATTGTAGTGAGAGCTAAGAAAAGAAGCAGCACTTGGCACCCTTAGTCACCCAAATTAAGCAATTATTCTGATCCCCCATTCGAAATGAATTGGTATCATGAGAACAAAGAGGCAACATGCATATTGCCAAATATTTGGCCCATATTTTATTTTGTTTCCTTTCTTTCTCCACCACTGGCAGCAGCCCATTATGCTAAGAAATACCCCCTATTTGGTTATGAAGTTAATGTGGAGATTAAAAGTCATTCCCTCTTCTACCCACACCCTTTTTCTTGTGTATGGCATGTGACCGAGCTGATTGGAAGGCGTATAGCCCAGTGGCCAAGCACTTGGGCCTCAGTGTGATGGCTGACGCATGTTTCTGACTCTGTCCCTTTCTATTTTGTTGTGGACAAGCCTCAGCTTTCTCAGCTGTCAAATGTGGGTGACAACAGCTCTACACATAATCCTATAGCAATTAAATGAAAGCATTTAGGGCCAGGCATGGTTGCTTATCACGGTAATCCCAGCATTTAGGGAGGCCAAGGCAGGACAAAGTGGGCTCTGGTCTTTGAGCCCTAGAGTTTGAGACTAGCCTGGGCAACATAGCGAGACCCTGTCTCTTAAAAAAAAAAAGAAAAATCTTAAAAATTAACGAGGCGTGGTGGCATCTGCCTATAGTCCCAGCTACTCAGGAGGCTGAGGCAGGAGAATTGCTTGAGCCTAGGAGTTTCAAGACTGCAGTGAGCTAAGATCATGCCACTGCACTCCAGCCTGAGTGACAGAGTGAGACTTTGTTATCTAGAAAAATAAAATAAAAATATATGAAGGCATCTGGCTCAGTGCCTGGTCCATAGTAACTGCTCAATAAATGTTAGCTTTTGTTCATTTTACTTGAGGTAAAATGAGAGAGGACGCTTGAAAAAAGAGGAAGACTAATATTTTGATGCATGTGTATCACCGTATTTTGATTAAATCTTTTCCAATTTTGCCAACACTACAGTATACTGCAACACAAAAGATTTTATCTGTAAACACAAAGCCCTTCATCTAATACTTGTTGCTATTGCCAATTTTTTCAATGAAATGACCTAAAAACAGCAACAACAAAAATAACCTATACGGTAGTTGCTTTAGGGGGGGAGGGATGCTATCTGTTAGTGCTTAAAAGGGGGTAAATGCTTGCTGCTTTAGAGGTGGATGGTGCTCATAAGAGGCCCCAGTCAGGGGTATTTAAAACGGACTGAACAGAAATCCTTAGCTAGTAGAATGGCAGCACGCTGTGAATTTATTACTGTATTGTGTACTGGCTATAAGATATAGACACCTTTCAGTAAGCCAGTCATTTGTAACCATTCTAGCAGTGTCATATTAGGTTAATAAGGCTGCTGTGTTTTCAAGGGCATTTTTATTTGGGTTTTGGTGAAATTCTTTAATTTGTTGATTATATTCACATAAAATCAGCATTCATTGACACAGAGCTCTAATGACATATATATGAAAAACCGTACACTGGATGACCTAGTCGATTATTTAAGCATAAAA
The DNA here is from genome assembly GCF_003255815.1 of Theropithecus gelada. Lineage (NCBI taxonomy): Eukaryota > Metazoa > Chordata > Mammalia > Primates > Cercopithecidae > Theropithecus > Theropithecus gelada. The sequence continues at coordinate 4,805,813 of NC_037670.1, read as the reverse complement.
TAAATTGTGTTAAACTCTTCACCTAAAAAAAAAAAAAAAAGAAAGAAAAAAGAGGAAGACTAGCATCCTGTTTGGAAAGCTGGGGTTCTTCTAGAGAACCTGCCAGAGGGAGTTTCCCCAGAATCTGAGGCTCAGCCTTTATCCCAAGGGCCCTTCTCCCTGACACAGGCTGAATGAAAGTGTTAAATTTTGAAGGGTTCTGAAACAGTGTCTTTTTAAACCTCTTGTCTAAACATCAGGCCTTCCTCTGAGCAGAGCCTGGAGCCCAGAGCACGTGTACTGTCCTGGAGGGATCAAATGGTGATTAAGTGGATTGTATAGCTCTTGTCCCTTCAGCAGCTGTTCCCAAATGCCGAACACCGTCAGTTCCCAGAAACCCATCACAGGAGAGAGGTTCTGGGGTAGGGCCAGAGCATCTGTATTTTTTCAAAAGCTTCCTAGGTAATTTTGGTATACAACTGGTTTTGAGAACTACAGCCTTATAATAAATGTCAAAGGGAAACATGATCTTTCCCCGTGTTTAATGCTCTTGAAATTTTTGACTGCTTAGGAGAAAAACTTGAAAGTTGTAGAGATGTTTCCTGTGTGCACAGATATGTGCCACCCATGCTTATGCCTGTAGATACCGGGCATAAGCACACATGCAGTACACACTACACAATCTCACAGAAATGAATCCTTCTCCTTTTCTATCAGTCTTACAACATGACTCCTGATTGCAGTTTTTTCTCTCTGTGCGTTAGCAGTAGGAACAACCACCTGGAGGAGGTGGTTGTGCTCCTGGGCTTTGCTTTGGTACTGCGTCCTGTATCCAGGACAGCCCTACTGGCCCACTGGCTAACTGCAAATGCAGTACTACTGATTTTTCACACTTGCTTTCCCTCTTTTCACACACTTTTTGATGCATCCCTTTTTGGTTTAGAGACAGGGTCTCGCTCTGTTGCCCAGGCTGGAGTGCAGTGGCACAGTCTTAGCTCACTACAGCCTCGAACTCCTGGACTCAAGCAATCCTCCCATCTCAGCCTCCCAAGTAGCTGGGACTACAGGTGTGTACCACCACACTCAGATAACTTAAATTTTATTCTGTAGAGATGGAGTCTCACTATGTTGCCCAAGCTGGTCTCAAACTCTTGGCCTCAAGTGATCCTCCTGCCTTGGCATCCCAAAGCACTGGTATTACAGGCACGAGCAACCATGCCTGGCGTTCATTTTTAAATGCATGCTAAAAGTTGTTGTGTTTGATCATTTTAAGTTCACTTGTGTGGGAAGGGGCTTCTAAGAAAAGCAGCAAAGAAAACCAGCAAAGGCTTATGTTCCTAACTCAACACAAACCACATGCCTAACTTGGCTCATGAAGGAGTCAGAAACTGCTGAGATGTCAAACTGAAGACCGGGCATGTGGTTTGTGCTTACAGTGGAAGAGTCCCATCCCTTGGTTGGCCACGTTTCACACTCAGTAAGGTTTGTGCACCCTCAGCAACATTCCAGAAGCTCAGAAGGCCCTCATTGTTGCTTGTGGAACCCCCATCCTTAGTTTTGAAATAGGATATATTTTGATCAGGAGACAGTTTGGAAGTGCTGTCCTATTTTGTAGCAAGAAAGGAATATCTCCACCTTTCCAGATTTCATAGCAGCAAAGCAGACAGCCATCACCCAGGGAAAGAGAAGGGATCCATATTCTTGTCTTTCTATCCCTAATACTTTGCACAGTGCTTAACATGAGTTAGGTGTTCAGTGTTTTGTAAAATTTGCATTTTCTTTCCTGGATACTCATCTCCAAATGGAGGGGATAAGTGAACCAAGTTCAGAAGACTCGTACTCAAACCTGACTGCACCTCATACAGTCCCAATGTCTATTTCCTGGACCCCCAGAATTTGTGATCTCTTCCTCCGGCTTCTATATTTCATTTACAGTTTTCTCATATAATATATCTAAGCCATTTATAAGTTTCCTAACTTATAGACAATTTCTAGAGTTCTTGGCTGAGTCTCAAGAGATTTTTACTTTGTTTTTGTTTTTTGAGACGGAGTCTCGCTTTGTCACCCAGGCTGGAGTACGGTGGTGCAATCTCGGTTCACTGAACCCTCCCACTCCTTGATTCAGGCGATTCTCCTGCCTCAGCCTCCCAAGTAGCTGGGATTACAGGCACCCACCACACCTGGCTAATTTTTGCATTTTTGGCAGAGACAGGGTTTCACCATGTTGGCCAGGCTGGTCTTGAACTCCTGACCTCAGGTGACTGGCCCATATTGGCCTCCCAAAGTGTTGGGATTACAGCCATGAGCCACCGCACCTGGCCTTAGAGCTTTTTATATTGGATGCGTGATTTCTGTGATGCCCATCTACTCAACCTCTTCTTACCCCTTCAAGATTTTGTCTGGCTTAAAATGACATTTTATTATTCTTCCAAAATAATCATATTTCCAATTGGCTTAATTACTTTGCACACATCCCAAATTCACATTGATACTATGCTTGGATTAAATTTCTATGGTAAATTATTTTAAATTCAGCATCTCATTCAGTTTTGGTGTTCATATAACATTTTCAGGCAAAACCAAAAATTACTTCACTTATGCTGAATGCGTATGTACAATAATCTGTTCATTACTACCATGTTATGCACCTGAAAAAGATAGAAGTTATAAATGTACAGATTTTAAATTAAATGTAGGCAGGTCAACAGAATAAATACTTCTTGGAAATTTGTCAGGCATTTTCAGCTAAGTTTTTGTTTCTTGAAATAAACAGCGAGAAGAAAGAACAGGGTCTAGATGTTCTGTTGCTCGCAATAGGTGGGTGATGGAGAAGGGCACTCAGAAGACCCAACTCCTGATTTCTCACTCACCAGCTGTATGGCGTTGGGCAAGTTACCTAATGGTGCTTAGCATTAGTTTTGTCATCTTGAAAATGAGGCAGGATTCAATGATCCAACATTGACTATCCAGATTTTCCAAATAGCTATTTACCTAGGCCCCAACAGCATGGCAGAGCCCAGGGGGAAATTAATATGTGATTGTGTCTTCCCTTTGCCAAAGTAGGAAGAGGATTATGTAAGAATTGTCTCCATTCTTTTGTCTCTCTCAGTCTCCCAAGAGAGAATAAGCATATAGGGGACATACTCGGGTATATGCATTTGTACTCTCAAGCAACTGAAGGAAACTTACATACAGACCTGATGTCTAAACAGGGTCCTTATCTGTTTGTTGGTTCAGTCTTTCAGTCATACATATCCACCCATTTTTTCACAAGTATCTACTGATGAACTGACATGAGAATTATAGTTGCTTAACTCTGATAGAACTGTCACCACATACCTGTGAGTAGGTAGCAAAGCAGTTCATTTAATCTGTGTTCCTCAACTACTGTATTTGGGAAAGCATGGGGACTAGGTAGAGAGCTAGCTTACAGAATGTGTTTCAAGAACTCACTTGTTTGGTAATGACCGTTACTTGATCTATAAAAGGAATTGTTCCAGAAACATCGAGGTTGAGTGCATGATTCTGTGTTCCCACAGGAAAGTTCCTGCTGCTTCCCCTTAGAATGAGCCATCGTCTTGGGTGTTATGGCTTACCCGAAGGGGAAGTTGTAAAGCCAAGGAGGAGGCTGGGGGAGGTGATGGCTATCAGCCCCATGAAATTGACCATGAGCCCTGAACCACCTGAATACCAGCAGGGTCATGAGCAGAGGCATTTGTACAGGTGATGTCTTGAACAACATGCTTCATGTTAGTGGCTTCTGATAGAGTGTAACCTGGGAGGCTCTTTGGTTGTCAAAGAGTTTGTCTTATACTGTATTAGGGTTGCAGAGTGTTCTGTCTTCAATAAAGATAGAACTTTTTGATCATGTACATGTGTGTGTGCATGTGTGTCAGTTAATCCCCCTTGACAACTACTGGATGGCAAGATAGTTACAGATAAATGCTCCTCAGAACTGTGCCATTCTAGTGTGACAAATATAATCAAATATCTGTATTAGGATGTGTTAATAATTATCCAAACTTTATACTTTAAGAAGTCCCCAGATTCAACAAATGAATGGACTTCTTTTTTTCTAATTAAAGTTACAGCTGGGAAGGTCAAATTGGTTCTCTTTCATACAGGATAGAGCTTTTTCCTTTCAGTTGCCATGAGGACATTTGAGAAGTTCTAGCTGTAGTCCTGCATGACCTCTTCAGGTACCCGAAGAATCACCCAAAGAAATCTGAAAGCAGCTTTCTCCATTGTTGTTCTAAACCAGGCTTGATTCATGGTCTTCCAAGTATATGCATACTTACAGAGACAGCCGAATGGGGTCTTTGAAATAAGGAAGGACCAGGAAGCCCTGTGGTGGGTGGTTGTAGTACTCAAGGAGCCCAGTTTGGGCTTCATCGTTTCTCTCTAGTGCTCTTCGTGGTTTTTGAAGTTCCTAATTTCCTGGTCTAAAAACATAGATGCTACTAATGTCTTAGGTCAGTGAAAAACTAAGATTAGGGTCAATAATAGCAACTAAATAATAATAATTAGCACCACTTCACACGAAAGAGAACATTGCATTTTTCAAAACACTTTTAAAAAATCACTTCCTAAGATCTGTTTTAAGTATTTATCGTAGGGATCTATATATTCTCACATACAGCATCGGTGACCATGTGCCAAACTCTCTGTTAGGGCTTTTCAAGGCTTTATCTTCTCAAGCAGGTGTCATTGTTTTACAAATAAGAAAAATGAGGCATAAGTGATGGAGCTGAGATATAAGCTGTGTCTTAGGATCCCAGAATCTGGGCCCTCTTCCCAGGCCGTGCTGCTTCCCCGCACATCGGGGTGAGTTGGGATAAGCCCAGCAGTGCCATTCAGGAGCTCATGCTGTCATCCCCTCTGTGTCTCACCTACTTGTGCTACAAGAGACCTGGATCCTGTTTATCTATCCACCCTCACCCCCACCCAAACAGCTGCACTAGCTTCTAAAAATTCAAACATGGTGGTTTCTCAAGAAACATGGAACGAATAAAATTTGGGTCTACTCACAACTTAGAATGTACAGGCTCTTCTGAAGTGGGACCTTTTACTTTTTTTGGCCTGGAATGCAATTATCCAAGGTAAGAAGGGAAGGGCTATAGACAAGGTACGTATTTTAACTCTTACAGATGGGTATCATAGCCAGCCCATGATTAATTAGGGATGTAGGCCACACCAATTGGTGGACTTAGCATGAACCATATTTGGACACAGAACTCAGTCTTCCTTTAAGTATCTGTATATGTGTAAACATTTAATATTTTATTAAATCATAGAATCCCTGAAAGTACCCCATGCCTATCATGTACTTGACACATACGGCCCTGTAAATATTAGTGTTCTACCCAGAAGTTGCTTTATTGGTTATCCAAGTCTCCTAAAGGAAAAGACCCTCGCCTCTGTCACCCACAAAGTACAGGGAAGAGCAGAGCTGGAGGAGAGGAATTTCTGAGCGTCCAGTCCAGAGCCTCATGAACCCCATATCGTCCCTGCAGACCATTTTCTTCCTACGACCCCACACAGGAGAAGGGGCCATGGTTTCACGGTGGCTCCTGCACTGCACCCCCTAAGGTAGTTTTGTTCTGAGTTATAATTCACCCCCTCAAGAATCCTCGTGTCCATCCCCAGACACTGATTCTCACCCTTGCAGAGGGTCTCTGGGTCCATCAGGGCCACAGGGCCTTTTCTTTTTTGACAGCAAATGCTGCGTGGGCTGTTCCTGCAGCCCATATGGTAGTAAATATCTGAAGCAGCCATGTCCGTGTTAAAGATTATGTATTTGCCACTAAGGGGAGAATATAGTGTTTATCGGCCGGAGTGCGTGCCGGCTGAGCTGATTACGGCACAGCACTCTGTCAGCCAATGATTTGTCCTGTCCTTTATCATCTATGTCACTCAGCAGTGTGCTGGCGAAGGGAACAGATCACCCCCTTCCCTTTTTTTGTACCCATTTCGTGTAGAAAATTTGTATTTACTTTGGGAGTGTAATTTGTTCCTCATGGATAATGTGACCCTGAGCGGAGCTGGATCATGGGTTAGTTGAAGTGATATTTTCCGCTAATGGTAGTCGTACATCATTGCTGTCAGCTCGGGTTAGGAGGCAAGCACATTACAGCTCCATTTTACCTCTGCAGGCATCTGGGATTATTTGCCATAACCGAGTATGACATGACCGCACTACAGAGTGCATTAAAATTTTACTGGCTTCTCAGGCAAGTTCCCCAGCTCCAGAGTGTGCTTCAGGCAGGCGGTCTGATGGGGAGTCCAAGGGCCCTGACTTCCTGCTCAGAGGTGCTGCAGGCAGTGGCCTAAGCAGGGGCTGCTGTCTCCTTGCCCTGAGAAAGAAGCCAGGGAAAGACTTTGTGGGGAGCCAACCAGAGGATGTGTTTGTGTCTGTACGTCCCGGACTGGCAGATGACTAGCTGCCTTGTGTACGTAACCAGGTGCCGCCCACAGTGGCCACTGCTATCTGCTTTCTCTCCTTGATGACTTCAGCCCCCAGGATGGATTGGGCCAAAACTCCTTCTCCAAGGAGAGCCCAGGGTAAGTGCAAGTCTCTGCCAAGCCTTGGGCTGATTTGTATTGTTCTTATCTGCCTATGTTCAGACTGAAGAAAGGAGGCAGAAGTCCTCATTATGGCAGAACCCATGTCCAGCCCTGCAGCTGGACTGAGCCTGATAGAGTCTCATCAACCCAGTTAGAAGTGTTTGCCAAGATGTTTTACACATTATCTTTTACAGTCCTCTCACCAACCCAATGGAGTGTAGGCGTGATTACCTCCATTCTCCTTATAAGGAAACTGAGGTTCAAAGGTTGTGTAACTTACATTATACAGCTAATGATAGCAGAAATAGCCTTCTGACTTCAAATTCTATATGGTTTCTAGTGTTCAGTGCTACAGAGAGATAAAGAAAGAACTATTGTTTAAATAGTACTTAGATGTCCTATACATATGCTGACTTTGTATTCTACACTACAATCCTAATAGATAGGTGCTAATATTATCCCCCATTTTCAGAGGCAGAAATTGAGTCACAGAGGTATTACCAAACATGCCCAGTCTTGCTTCTGGTTAATGGCAGAGCCAGGTTTCAAACCCAGGTTGGTGTGGCAGTGCTCTTAGCCGCTAAGCTGGACTCTCCCACATGCCATATTCCAATAAGCCTGAGAGCTGATAGGAAAAGACCAGGGAGAATAGTAATACGCTGGAATAAAAGGAAATGTTCAAAGAGTATATTATCACTTTCTGTTGTAACTCAAACTAACATCCAACAAAATATCACTCAAAGAAGATGTTCTGTGATGAGCTTTAATTAATTAATAAGTCCCATTTGCAGTTAGCATATTACTTGCATGTAAATGATGCTTCTAAGGTGCTTGAAAGGCATTTATTTTGATAGGTTAAGACTAAGCAGTCACTCTGGCAAATGCTTTATTCTTTTATATTCTTATTGGAAAGGCTGTAATAAACTTATGTTGAATCATGTTCTTTAAAAGGACAATTTAAGGTTGTCTCCTAGTAATTAGTGGGATATGGATCAGGCCCATAGACTGCCATATAGAGTAAAATGACTGCAGATTATATATTGGTGGATTCTGAGTGCTGGACATTCGAATGTACTCTTGTGCCCACAGTGTGGACATGATTTTTTGTTCTGCCACAGAAATACCCCTTTTTACCTCTCTAGTCCCCTCATCGCCTTCTCTTCCAAGCTTGAAATGTTACCCCTCCTGGACAGAATGGACAAACCATTCTTACCGTCTACTGTGTACATGATAGGGTTGTAATTCATGAATTTATTCAATAAGCCAGACATAAAGTGAGTTATACCTTGTACCTGCAGGGCAGTTTTTAAAATGCTGCAACAGAAGAGCCATAGATAAGCATGGATTTTCTCATTGAGAAATTTAAAATTAAGTTAGCACACTAAGAATTGTCCTCCCTGCCCCCACTCCCTCCTTGGGCTCACAAGCACACACATTGATCTTCCCTGCTAGATTACCATAGGTCCATGGGATTGACCTTAGTTTCTCCTCTGGCCTTAGATCCAATCACTCAAGTAGTAAAGAATAGGAACAAAAGTATTGATCCAGTCATGGAAAAGTAATTATTTCTCTCAGATGGTCTGTTTAGAATACAGCAATAATTTTAAATAATGTATTCCTCAGAGACAGCATGACAACATATGTGGATTATTTACTTGGTGCGTTTAAGTAGGTTACACTTGCACCCTCACCCTTTTCCTGGACGTCTAATGCTGTGCAAGTAGGCCCACTTTAAGAAGAGTAGACATTGAGAAAAATCAGAGTTTACCCAACACATCAATTACCAAGCAATTATTCATTATAAAGGGGCTTATCCATCTTTGTAGCTGGACAAAATGTAATGGACCTCCACATGCTCACATGCTTACAGTGCAACTCCGCCCTGCCTTATGAAGAGCCTTCATGAAGTCACTGGGTCCTTTTGAAACTCTTAAGTTGTAACAGCTTTGACTGTGTTTATGTTAACAGAATTACCTTTTAAAGACTCTTTGTTTCAAATAACATATGTGAAACTCAAACTAACAAATAAGGAAATGTTTAGGCTTTTGGAATTTAAATGTGTTAAAATAACCAAACCATCAGAAGGGCAGAGCCAGGCAACTGGACATCAGAAACAGTGAGCAGAGGGCTAAATGTCCTCCTTGCTTTGTCTCTACTTGTTTTTGCCCATCCACCTGAATCTTGATTCTTTCGGAGACTCCATTTCTCCTTTTGGTAGAAATCATGACCCATCCACTTTTCAGCTTTAGCTACAGGCAGAGAGACTGTCTGTCCTTTTCCACTGTCATTGCTAAGATCCAAGGGAAAGATTCTGACTGGCTGAGATGAGCTCAGGAAAGGATTGTGGGTTGGTGTAGCTTAAGCCAGGTGCTTACACCTGGATTGATCAGTTATGGGTAGAAAGACAGAACTATGTTTTCTAAAAGTGCTGCTCTAGAGGTGCCTCTGTACATGCTGCTGGAGTCAGCAGAGAGCCCAGAAAGTTGGGAGCTGGGCCTGCAGCAGTGGGTCCTAGGAAGCATAACCTAACCTGCCTGCCATTTGGATGAGGCACTACTTTTAGGCATAATTCTTGACAGCCATAGAAGCTGTCTGGGTCCTCCAAAGTTAACACTTTATAGTAATCACAAAATCTGAAATATAGATACATATTTACAATTATGTATAATAATTGCCTAAATATTCATAGAGTCATTTTAAGTGCCATTCACAGATTAGTTCTATCTTGCTTAAGCTATTAAAGGCCGTAGAAATACACAGGATTTTGTAGAGTGAGGGTTCATGTGTACATGCACTTAGAAAACTCCAAAATTTATTAATATTTTAAATACACATATAGTAGCAAATGAATTACTCCCCAAGTATAAGACAGCCACCTTGAGAGATACAAAGATCTCAAGGAATGTCAATTAGTAAATTACATATCTAGGGTACAAAATGAAACTTCTTTGTCCAAAGCGATTATGGTCAACCTCGAGAATCCAATTTGCGTGCAATGCAGTACTACTTAAACTTCAACAGGCAGCCTTCCAGAAGTAACGTTCCTAAGACTGGAAAATAGTAAGCTCACTCATAGCTCCTTTCACTCGTGTTTCATTCAACAAACTTAGTCCTCACTGTACGCTGAGCCAAGCACTGTTGTGGGAACTAGGGATGGGAAGAAGACAAAGACATAGAAAATCTTCAGAGAAATATGACCTAATTGAAGGGAAGGCTGAGGTACCTAGATGAATTATAAGACCCCATGGTGTATGCTGTTTCTGAGGAATGGCATGATGTCTGAATGCAAAAAACTGAGCCATACTCTCTGAGGGAGGAAGCATTTGAGTTAGATCTTGCTGCCGCACATGGAATAGATGTTACTAGGTAGCAAGAATGGGGTAGATCACAGGCAAAGGAGATATCATTTGCAAATAACAGAGTTGTGAAAGGCTTAGCATATGGATAGAAGCATGAAAACTTCTGTGTGTGTGGTCAGGGTCCATAGTAGTGTGTGGGGGAAGATGAGACTGTAAAGGTATGTTGGTATACACAGTTCCATAAAAACAGGCCTTGCACGGCAAGATGAGAGTTTGGACTTGATCCAGATGGAAGCCACTGAGTACCTTATGTAGGTGAATGACACGCTAGAATTGACTTTTTGGAGGAGGATTCAGGCAGTGGCATGAAGGATGGAGTGGAAGGGGGTGAAAGCTGTCATAATGGGAGATTTGAGAGGTGGTAGAGATCTCAACCATACTAATGTGGAAGGAAGGAGTCTGATGTTAGAGGCATTTCTGAAGTGATGATTTTGTGACCACTGGGAAGTGGGGTCAGGGAGGAATCGTGGATGACTCGGGTTTCAAGTAAGGCTGACCAGGTCGGTATTGATGATGCCATCAATCACACAGCGAAAGTGGGAGGACAGAGGAAATAGGAGCTCAGTGAAGGGCTTTCAGGACCTTCAACTGGATGAGGTCAGAAGAGAGTATGTATTGATGATACAGGCGTGATCCCAACTGTAGGTCACTGTCTGGGAGACAAAACCGCCTGAGTAGCAGAGATGGAGCCATAGGGGAATGAGTGGGAGGCCAGCCAGAACACTGGGATTTTGTCTGTGTCTACAGGAATAAATATACATGGTGATGATAACCATTAAAGACAAAATAAATACTGGGGACTACTAGGGAGGGGAGGTAGGGAGGAAGGCAAGGGTTCAATAACTGTTGGGTACCATGCTCACTACCTGGGTGATGGTATCATTGGAAGCCCAAACCTCAGCATCACTCAATATACCCATGTAACAAACATGCACATGTACCCCTGAATCTAAAATAAAAATTGAAATTATTTTTTTAAAAAAAACATCAAAATAACTGTGTATTAATCATAACACTTGATGTTTGTATGGCTTCTTCTTTTTACTATACATGTCTTTATTTTTTCATTTGTGGCAAAATACATATAACAGAAAATTTACCATCCTAACCATTTTTAAATGTACATTTCAGTAGTAATGGTAAGCACATTTCACATGGTTGTGCAACCATGTGAAGTTTTTTTTTTATGCCACATGTGTTAAAGTACCATATATAGTTCATTTAAACCTCATAAGAAACACCCTGGATGAAAGGATGTTAAATATTTATTTTAGAAATGAGGAACTTGGAAACAGGATGAACTGAAACAAAGTCATAATGCTTTGGTGATAATATCCCCTTGCCTTCTAGGGTCAGTATTGGGGTTATACCACATTATCCTTAGTGATGATATTTGAACATCTAACTTCCAGTGGACCAAGCAGTAACTCACTTATAGCCTCAGATCCTATTGCTTTCCTTAAGGAAACTAGAATGGAATCAGTCCCAGAGCATGAACTGGGCCACCCAACAGCAGCCAGGTCACCGCTCTGAGAGGTCTGGTTCTGAGGGGCTCTGTGGGAGTAAGACACCATAAGGCCATATAGCTTTGGATATAGGAAATGCCCAGAAAGGTAGAGAGAGATGATACCACACTTCCAGCTCTAGCAACATAGTGCTGTATGACTGTGGCCTTGGGCAGTTTACTTATGCTTCTAAGCTGCTGCTCTTGTGTTTTGTTGTAGTTGTTGTTTTTGCTTTTAAAAATCTAGATATAAAATACCTAGAATTATATGGCCCATAATAGTAACTACTCAGGCCAGGCACGCTGACTCACACCTGTAATCCCAGCACTTTGGCAGGCCGAGGAGTAGACCAACTTGGGTAACATGGTGAAACCCCGTCTCTACAAAAAATATAAAAATTAGTCAGATGTGGTGGCAAGTGCCTGTAGTCCCAGCTAATTGGGAGGCTGAGGCAGGTGGATTGCATGGGCCCGGGAGGCGGAGGTTGCAGTGAGCTGATATTGCACCACTGCTCTCCAGTCTGGGCAATAGAGCAAGATCCTGTCTCAATGATATTACTACTACTGATAATAATGATTCAGTAAATTTTACATTTGAGTCCCTTCCACCCTGTTTCCTTGTGCTGGTCCCCCACCACTGACCCACTTCCCCTGCAAAAAACCATAACACACATTAGCAAGATTCATTTATTACAGCCAAATCAGCACCCCAGGATCAGGCCCTTTAGGAAATGGGATCCAAAACATAAGTGTCTTAAAGAGGTAAAAGATCAGAGGGCTTTGAAACATGGCCATGTCATCAGACTGAAATTTGGAAAGAAGTGCCCTGTGTCAAGAGAATCTGCAGGAAATCAGTAAGCTTTGGAGGCCCAGGACATACCCAGTAAAGCACAGGTGGTGGGCCCCCGAGGGATATGGACAGCAAAGACAACCTCTATAATCTGAGTAGATTTCAGCCACGTCCCCCTCCACCTAAGCTCTGGTTTTCCTTTAGAGGAGGCTTTTTACTTAATTCCTGTTGAATTTACTAATGTTGTGTGGTGTGAGATTTTAAGTACTTCTCCAACCTCCTGGGCCCCTCTCTCCTCCCCTGTCCCTTCCCCACCTCCCCATCCTGTCTTGAACTTCCAACCCCAGGAGCTCGTCTTTACACTGTTTGCTAAAATGGAGCCTCCTGTGTGAAGCATGCCCAGGAGGTGAAGCTTTCATGGGTCCTAATATGTGCTTCAGGATAAGAGCACCGTGGGGACCCTGCCTGCCAGTGTGCCCCTCTCAACGAATGTGGGCTTTGGCAACATGGCATTAATTCACTGCCAATGAAACAATGATGGGGATTTTAATGATAGGGTTGCTGTCTAAAATATGACAGGGGGAGACTTCTCAGCATCTGTGATCCAGAAAACACGCTTTCTAGTAAGTATCTCTTATGGTCAGAAGTGGGAGTAAAATCGTTATCAGTCCTTCCTAAGCATTACCTTTGCAAGCACTACAGAGCAATGTAACGTAGGATGTGTTCAGTTTAAGTAACAGAAGGCCTAATAGTGGCTTTGTCCATGTATTAGTTTCCTGTGGCTGTTCTAATGAATTATCACAAACTTGGCGACTTGAAACAATAGAAATGTATTTTCTTGGCATTCTGGATGCTAGAAGTTGAGCATCAGTTTCACTGGGCCAAAGTCAAGGCATCAGCAGGGCCACATTCCCCCCAGAGGCTCTAGAGGAGAATCGTTACTGCCTTGTCCAGTTTCTGGTTGCCACCAGCATTCCTTGGCTCTGGCAGCATCATTCTCATCTCTGCTTCCGTCTTCATGTGGCCTTTTCCTCTTTCGTGTGTCTCATCTCCGCCTGCCTCTCTCCGACGAGGACACTCATGGTGGCATTGAGGGCCTATCCAGATAATCCAAGATAATCTCCTCACTCAGGATTCTTAATTGAGTCCTATCTGCAAAGATGCTTTTTCCTTGTAAGGTAACATTTGCGGGCCTTACAGAGCACATTCAAGGCAGACAAGCAGACAGGTGGTCACGGGTCCTGTATGTCCCGTTGGCTAGAAGAGTCCGCTCCTAAGTGTGAGAGAGAAGGGAAAAGCAAAGATCTGGCAGAGGGACAAGGATTTCCATGACTCATCATGATTGTCCTCTGTGGGTTGGCATTGTGCTGTCTTCTGTTAGCAAGAAAGAGGCGGAGGAGATAGTTTATGGGTGGTCAAAGAACTATGACTGCTACCAAGGATGCGGGCTTCCACACCTCCCAGTGTGTCAGACAGAAAGGTCTGAATGAGGGTCTGTCTTGTTTTGTGAAGGTAACGCTGTTTTTTAACGCTATTAAAAATCTAGATATAAAGGCCAGGCATGGTGCCTCACGCCTCTAATCCCAACACTTTGGGAGGCCAAGGCAGGTGGATCACCTGAGGTCAGGAGTTCGAGACCAGCCTGGCCAACATGGTGAAACCCCCGTCTCTACTAAAAATACAAAAAAATACACCGGGCATGGTGGCGGATGCCTGTAATCCCAGCTCTACTCGGGAGGCTCAGGCAGGAGAATCGCTTGAACCCGGGAGGCGGAGGTTGCGGTGAGCCAAGATCACACCGTTGCACTCCAGCCTGGGCAACAAGAGTGAAACTCTGTCTCAAAAAAAAAAAGAAAAAACTAGATATAAAATACCTAGAATGATATGGCCCATAACAGTAGCTACTCAGACCGGTCACAGTGACTCACACCTGTAATCCCAGCACTTTGGGATTGATCATTTCATAAGCCACCATCGCCTTTCAGTTTCTAACTCTCTGCCTATCTCTGGAATCCACTGAGGAGGAAAGTGGGCTTAAGGTTTGGTCTGGCATTCAGAAGCTGCAGAAATCACGACCTGCTGCTGTGCAAAGCAAACTACTGGACCTCTCTAGAACCTCAGCAAGAATTCATACCTCCCAAGGCTTTGGCAAAGATGAAATGCAGGCCTCGGGAGTGCTTTGAGTTCTAGACCATTCCATGAGCTGCTGTTCCTGTTGTCACTGGACCGTGGGGCCCACTGCTGCCTCACAGCCTAGAGCCAGGTGGAGGGAGTCCAGTACCCTTGTTGATTCTTTGTTTCCCTTTCCCTGTCAGCCACACCCACCACTCAGACTTCCACATACCCGTGTGTTGTAGTTGTTTGTTTATGTTCATTTGCCAGTTCTGACTTAGGAGCAAGTCTTTGGTGCTGATGTTGGTACTGTTCTCACTCCTGAATGTAATGCCCATAATGGATGGAGAATGTCAGGGGAATTGTGGGCAATAGTAAGATTCCTGTCATATTCCCAAACCCTGAGGTAGATAGGAGGAAGCCGCTAACCATGCAACTTTATTTCCACTGTGCTTGTGGTGGGGCCCAGACCACCTTATTCCTGGTGGCCTTCATCTTGGGTGCTGCGGGTGGCAATGACAAGGACTGAAGTGGAGAGAGCGAAGATGCCCGCAGCATCTATGCCTCGCCCTGGCTCATTCGTCTGATTGGATTGTTAGCAAGCCAGGTGTGACCTGGCCTGCAGGGCACAAGAAGACATGGAATACCTGGTAGGCAGCTAGATAGGAACATGGGACTTACCAGCGGCTGAGCGTGGAGAGGAGGTTCCCTACCTGGCTACACATCACAGTCACTCGGAGTCCTGTGCTCAGAGAGGCACTTTGGCAATACCCTGGACATTCTGATTCAGAAGTTTCTTAGCCAGGTGTGGTGACTCATGCCTGTAGTTTGAGCTACTTTGAGAGGCCAAGGTGGGAGGATCACTTGAGGCCAGGAGTTCAAGGCTGCAGTGAGCTGTGATTGCACCACTGCACTTCAGCCTGGGTGACAGAGTGAGACCCTGTCTCTACAATTAAAAACAAGAAGTCTCCAGGTGAGGTACAGGAATCTATATTTCCAAAAGCAACCCTGGGACTTCTGATGCACAGCCTGCCTGGCAAATACACAGTTTTTAGGAGAAAACCATGAGCTTTGGGGTCAGGAAAACCTGTTTTTGGTAACAGCTGTGCTACTTACTAGCCGTGTGAGCTTTGTCAGTCACCTACCGGCTTCTAAACTTCCGTATCCTCAGCTTTAAAGCTGGTATGATACTAATACCTGCCTCACAGGATTGCTGTGAGGGTGTGATAAGATGTTTATGCACAAGTTATATGTATGCACATCATGGTGCCTTAAAAATCCTCAACTTCCCCCTAACCCAATACAGAAGCCCAAGGGCAGACTGGCCCACTGGCTTTGGCTCTAGTGCCCCCAGCCACTTCCCACCAACTCCATCCATGTAAGATTTACATAGCCATGGCCAAATTGTTACTGTAATTAACAATCACACCTAAAAGCTTTTACTTTTACTTTTATTTCACTTAAAGGGAACTCTTAAAGAGTGTTTACTTCATATCATTGGCAAATTGTTAATTCTTGTGATACTCACCGTGATAACATCTATCCAAATGAACATGTTTGCTCTTAATGCGAGTGTCATGTGCAATTTGGGAGAAATTCTGTTGTCATTTAGCATTAATTAATGCCCACTTACTGTAAAGTGTTCGGAGACACCAATATCAGCGAGATTTCCAGACCACATAGAGAGGACGGGAGAGCTGGGAAGGAACCAGAAGCCACTAGAAGGGCTGCACTGTGACTGAAGGCAGCGGCCCCGGGCACACTTCTCTGCTGAGGGCAGGCAGGCCAGCCTTCTGGCTGGAGGATCTAGGTGTCCACCCATAGGTGATGATCAGAGCACACAACTGGGCCATCCCAGCCTGGCTCCACTCACTGTGGCTGGAAGGGGTTCTGCCTCTCCATCCCCAGCCCCTCACTCCCATACAGCCACCTCTGGTGACCTCTCCTCCCAGTTGCAGTCACCCTGGATGTTGATTTTTAACCTGGTTTCACCTGGCTGCACATGTCAGCTGGTAGGCCCTGGAGTGTGAAGTACGACTTGCTTGGGCCCCTGCAGCCTTGCCTCCTGCAGCGACTTTCTGCAGCTTGCCTTTGGGGCAGTGGCTGCCAGAGAATCCTGAAAGTCAGTTCAGGAAGTCATCTTCATCTCCGCCCCCAAGCAGGTGCTTGTTCAGGACTGTTTATTAATGTGTTCTATTTTCTCAAATGCCTCCTTCAAAACAGAATGTGCATGAGATGCTACTCCTGTGCATGGGACAGTGAGTGTGACAGTGAATAGTGCTGCTTTAGGAGTGGAGACACAGCCTTACTTTCTCTTTCTTCCAGGCAGCTCAGTGTAGTGGAAACTACAATAACTGACCGGGGCTGTGCCCACCAGCTGTGTGAGAGGGCCTCAGTTTTCCCACCTGTAAATGGGGCTCCCTTTACCCACCCCATGGAATGGTTTAATTAGGTGCGATGAAGTCCAGCATGCCACGTGTGGTGCTTAGTAGCCATCGCCTTATTAAAAATGCCAGTGATCACGGAGGATCATAATTTCCCTCCTTTTGTGTCCACACCTCAGACACGTCCTCTCTCCTGCAAGAGGGGTAGGAACAGAGGAATAGTGCCTCTCACCCAAGGAGGGAACTGCTCTGAGTCCACCAGGAAACGCAGTCACAAATCATACAGAAGCAGTTTTCATTTCTTCTGTCCACAACCAATGTAACTCAAGTACGGTGGAAAGACACGCATTTTTTGTCCCGATGAGGAAAGTTGCCTTGATACGTAGTTTTTTTCTGCCTTGTGGATGGACTGCATTGGACAGAGGCCGGGGGCAGTGGGGGCAGTGGAATCTACCATGGCGGGGTAATGAGTCAGTCTGCTCAACAGGGATGTGTCCCATACAGAGCCGCAGATGCCTGGTTTAAAAGACTCAGGCTGCAGATAAATATGCTAAACTCAAATTTTACTGAGTGGAATTTAATCTTTCTCTGATGATTAAAAGGCCCTTCAGAATCTTCTGAGCCATTTCGTTGAACAGTGTTTTTTTGTTACTTCCTGGGTGTAGAGAAATGGTAGGGAACAGAGGGCTTTGCTGGAACACCCACTGGACTTGTGTGTCCTCCTCTCGGGTTCTAAGTGCCCTCAGGCCACACGCCTCCCGTTTCCAAGAGAGTGAGAGGGGCCTAGAAAAGGCTGAACACAAAGCCCCACAACAGCCAAATTCCCTTTCAAGGGTGTTACTTAGTAAACATGAGCCCTTGAGCCCTACATTCTTCCAGACTGCACCTGCCTTAGGCCACCCCTCCTTCTAGAAGGAGCGGTGCGGGGGGGGGGCCCCGGGCAGGAGGCTGCCGGCTCAGCCTGGAGTGGCCCACAGCAATGCTCCAGTTCACAGTGAAATGATTTCCTCTGCCTCGTATAATTTAACCTGCCCACATTGCTAAACTTCTATATTACACATTTCTGTCAGGATGTCAGAAGAAATGATAAGCCTCCTTGAAACAGCAACCTCTATTACATGCTAAGAGCATCGCGCCTGGCTCCCCCCAGCCCCGGTCCTTCTGGTACGTTTCTGAGATTTTTAGCATGGTCTCTCAAGTATAAAGAATACCCTACTTCATGACCCCAGCCTCTTGTTAGCTGATAGATGAAATCTTTTCTAAAGCTGACTCTCTTGTCTATTATGTTTTCAAAATTCAAGGTTTCTCTTTAGATTCTTGGATGGCTGCCAAGTGGCCGGGCTTTGTTAGTAGGTGAATTGCTCCTCTCTTTTTTTGATCCTTAAACAGGAAGTAGTTGTTTTTTAGGGTGGAGGGAAGGGGGAGGCATGTTCCACCTCCCTTCTGCCTTTGTTGATGTTTCCAGGCAGTTGGTGGGGAATTTTTTCAGGAATTTCTCCTCGGGACCCTACCTTAGGAATAAACCCAAACCACGGGAAAGCCATTTCCTTGTCTGGTGGGAGCTTGTGTTTTCTCGCTAGATTGTGTCACCCAGAATTTGTTGTGGAACTTCTTGACAATTGTGCTGCCACCTGACTGCAGCATGGACCACTGAGGGGTAACAGCACCAAGCTGCTCCGTCCACACTGGAGACACTTGCGAGATCTCAGGCCCACGGACAGTGCGGCTGCCTGTCGCTCCCTGCACCTACTCCCAACCTGGGCCTCCTCGGAGACAGCCACAATGTACACAGTCCACACAGTGTGCGGACAGTCCACACAATGCACACAGTCCACACAGGATGGCGCAGGACTCTCTTCATTATTAGCTGTGGTTGTGTGATTTCTCCTGGGGAGAGAGAACTAAGACTGAGTTTCATTTAAACCTAAAAGTGAGGAAGAACAGATGCCATATTCCTACCCTTAGTTGTTAATTTGGATTATAAAAACCCATGTTTTTCTTCGGGTCATTAGTCATGTGGCTTTTTTCTTCTTTGTCTCACTAAATTCTGTGGGAACAGATTTCTTTCTGCATAGCATTTAGTGGTGGGAAAATGATGTCTGCTGACCATCCTTGAAATTGAGGCACAATGTAGTTCTTGATTAGGAAGACTCTGGAATAAGCGTCCAGGAGAAATGGAAGGTGTTTGGTTTCCAAAAGTGGTACCTTCAACTCTGGGTGTAAGCTGAGTGTGTTTCTCTGCAAAGTTCCTAGCCCATTAGTAAACTGTCATACACTTCAAGGCCAAGTCACCAGTCTGATAGCTAAGCTGTCATAGTCCAGGGTCCATGTGAGCCCCAGCTCTTTTAAAACTCCTGGCTGGCTGTGTCCAGAGAAGACATTCTTACCAGTGTTCTCAGTTACTTTTGGGAAACCATCTCAGAGTGTGACCTAAGTCTAAACTCAGACAAGGCACTGTGTGTTTTACAAAATACACAGCCCACTCACCTGGGCTTAATTACCTGTAAAACTGAAGTAATGAAAGCAGCACCTCAGGCTCCTTTGCAGCTCAAAGGGGATGGGCCAGGGATTGGAATGTAGACCTGGGAGCTTCCTTTGGGTGCCTGATGAATGAGCCGCACTGTAGGTTCAGTAAGACTCCTTCCGGGGTAAGCCAAGGACAACAGAGCCAGACTGTGGGGCAGAGGGTCTCATGGTCCTCATGGCAAAGCCAGCCCCAGCCCTCAGTGTGCCCTCATGACTATGAGTCCAGTCTTTACAACAGGAACATAACAATTCTACGGAAGGGTGGGGGGTCTAACACAGAACAAGCAACCCTCCGTGGACCAGGCACCCAATAGGCTTTACTTCATTCAGTCACTCCCACAGCCACAGCAGGTGGAGGCATCACTTTCCATACTATATAGAGGAGGGAACTCCCCACCAACTAGTGAAGTTTAAAACCAGGATTCCAAGCAGGGCTGCCCAGCTCTGAACCCTGCCTACTTTGTCCTGTTGCTGCATCTTCTCTCTGATTCCCCTGAAGTCTGTGCGAAGTGCCACAGGAGGTCGAAGGAGGGACCAGAAAGGTGAGGGCTTCCCTGAAGGAGTGGCAGCAGGACCATGTCCTGGGAGGTCCCCAGCCCAAGAAGGAGGCAGGCAACCTCAGCGAAGACAGCCTGGTCTTTTTTTATTTTTATTTTTTTTTTTTTTGAGACGGAGTTTCACTCATATCACCCAGGCTGGAGTGCAGTGGCACGATCTTGGCTCACTGCAATCTCCACTTCCCAGGTTCAAATGATTCTCCTGCCTCAGCCTCCTGAGTAGCTGGGATTACAGGCATGTGCCACCATGCCTGGCTAATTTTTATATTTTTAGTAGAGATGAGATTTCACCATGTTGGCCAGGCTGGTCTTGAACTCCTGACCTCAGGTGATCCACCCGCTTCAGCCTCCCAAAGTGCTGGGATTACAAGCGTGAACCACCGCACCCAGCTGAGCCTGGTCTTAGAGTGGGGTCAACTTCGACTTCCAATTGTGAGAATCAGGCCTCTGGCACTTATCAGCCCTGAGGCCTGGCTTAATTTATTTCAACTGTCTCTGTCTCCATTTCCTGGTCTGTAAGGTGTCATGGGAAGTGTTCACAGCCCTTTAGTATGCTTTAGTGTGAGAAAGCTCGTAAAAATGCCTGCATGGTGCCTTGCTGGTACCCAGTCAGTCCTGCGTTTCTCGGCTCTGCAAAATCACAGACACATGGAATGGGATGGTATGCCCCGGAAGAACTAGGGGACTGGGAGAGCTGGCAGGTGTGAGCCCTGGGTTTGGGAAGGGAAGAAGGTAAGTGGTGACAGATAAGTCTAGAAAGGCATTTGGGTGTCAGGTCATAAAGGACCTTGAAAAACCCCTGGGTTAGTTGAAGCTTTGGTTTAGTTTGGTTTCATGGAGAAACAGGATGATGAGATTTTTCTTTAGGGGAAGATGACGGCAGCAATAAGAGTGTTGGAAAAGTCACCCTGAACAACTTGTGTAGCTAACTTAAGGGCAGAAAAAAGGAACTCTTTCTTTTCAAGTGGCATTGTGGCTATCACAGCTCATCAGTGCCTGGAACAACACCTTTAATAGTATCAATAGGAACTCTTTGAATTGCTGCAGAAATTTTGCTTCCTGAATGTTTGTACTTACCCTCCCATTTAATCTTTAAACCATCCCTTCGAGAGAAGGAGGACACAGGGGTTTTTCTCATTTATGTACCACTGTGAGCTTGACTTAGTTACCAAAGGCTGACGATGGGCTCAGCAGTGGGATCTGAGTCCCTGCGTTCCCACCCAGGCTTCCCACCATTTTCCTCTTATGTGCGCATCCGCTTTGAAGCTTCATTCTCTATAAGGTATATGGTGGTAATGATAATGTTGTTAATACTAGTAATGATCATAGTAACAGCTAACATTGAGAAAGCATGTACTTACTATGTACCAGGAATTTGTTGCTAGTTTTGAATTGGTTTGTGTAATTATCATCTCCTCTTTCCAAGAAAACCGAACAGTAATGAGATAAGTTACCCTAGGACACATAACAAGGGTGTGGCAGGATAGAACCACACCCTTCCCAGGTCTGTTTGCCAGGTGAGGAGTTATCTGTCATTTCTCAGGGTCCTCCTTGGCACCTGGGGGCAGGTGGAGGTGGGCGTGAGTTGTCAGGACATCAGGCGCCTAACTCTAACTCTGCATCAACCCGATAAACTTGATTTTTATCCGTTTCATTGCCCTTTCTCAAAAGATGATTTGAGAAAGTGTTTTTTAAATAGCTTTTTAAAGCAGAAAGGGGCCATGTGCGCTGGCTCACACCTGTAATCCCAGCATATTGGGATGCTGAGGTAGGCAGACCACCTGCAGTCAGGAGTTTGAGACCAGCCTGGCCAACATGGTGAAAACCCATCTCTATGAGAAATGCAAAAATTACCCGGGTGTAGTGGCACGCGTCTATAGTCACAGCTGCTCGGGAGGCTGAGGCGGGAGAATTGCTTGAACCTGGGTGGCGGAGGTTGCAGTGAGCCTAGATCATTGCACTCCAGCCTGGGTGATAGAGCAAGACTCCATCTCAAAAAAACAAAAACAAAATAAAAATAATAAAATAAAGCAGATAGGGTTTGATTAGGGTTTTTCGTTTTTTGAAAAGGCAATTAAAAAGATGGATTGATAAATACGTAATGAGCTGGCTAGATGGAGAGACACATGATAAAGTAAGCGTAGTACAGTGTTAATAAAGTCAGTGGTGGGTATATAGGTGTTCACTCTAAAATCCACTTTTCTATATGTTTGAAATTTTTCATAATAAAATGTTGGAGGAGAAACTAGCCAAGTAAATCATTTCTAAGGGCCTTCCAATTTTTTTAAAAAAATGTTATTTCCTGCACTTCTTTCTACATCCTATAGTTGTAATCATGTACAACCATGGCATGATCACTAATCTAGATAGATCTCCTAGTCTCACCGTTGGATCTTGCCACTAAAAAAATATCTGGGTCAGGCGTGGTAGCTCACACCTATAATCCCAGCGCTTTGAGAGGCCAAGGTGGGTGGATCATCTGAGGTCAGGGGTTCAAGACTAAGCTGAACGATATGGTGAAACCCCATCTCTACTAAAAATACAAAAATTAGCCAGGTGTGGTGGCGGGTGCCTGTAGTCCCAGCTACTCAGGAGGCTGAGGCAGGAAGAATTGCTTGAACCCGGGATGCAGAGGTCGCAGTGAGCTGAGATTGGGCCACTGCACTCCAGCCTGGGTGATAGAGTGAGACTCCGTCTCAAAAAAAAAAAAAAAATCTGCTGGGGAGAACAAAGTCAATCATCACTCATTTGGTTCTCCAACTACCTGTGCCTAAATTTTAACTGGCAAATTTGGTTGGTTTCAGATACTTTCACTAGAAAGGCGTAGGCCTGTGAGTCTCCAGATGAAAGGTGGGTTTAGGTCTACACATCTCCTGTTTCAGGGCAGTGAGTTGTTTTGGACCCATCTCTAGTAGAAGTTTCTTGGAGCTCTCCAGCCACAATAAAGGTACAGTGTTCCTGTTCACTCACTTTGGCAGAGCCTTAAAAAGGAGCACAGAGACACTCTAATAGTAAAATGTAAAAACCTGTAGGAAACCATAGCAGAAAGTATTCTTTAGGGCCCAGCTGTATTTTTCTGTTCTTAAGACCCAGATAAGCATAGTCTTCCCATTTAACATTCTGACTTTAACGTGAGAAGGAGTTTCATGTCCCCTTGGTAGGACGCTGGAGTAGTTGTTGCAGTGCACAAGAAGTGGACTTTGTCCAGCTTGTTATTAGAATAACCTTGCCAGCATATTCCAGGGAGTTGATCAAGGAGTTTTGCCAAACTGTGATAAATCAGCACATTGAGCAGCCTCTGATGGCTGATAAGCTTGGGAGTGCCAATTAATTGACATGAACCGCACTTGTCAATCTTTGGAGGTCATGGAAGTGGATCGCTTGTCTTTCTTCCCTTCCCCAGGTCTTCACCCACTTGCTCTTTGGTAGATTGAGCAAGGCCTGGCACCACATGGAGCACACCTCCCACCTTTGTTATTCTGTGTTTGCTGAGTAATTAATCTCATTGTGCTAGTATGGAAATAGTCTATTAAAACATTCAGGCAGGACACCATGGAGAGGGAGGAAGGAGGATGAAGACTGGCGGAGGGAGTAGTTTGCTCAGTTTAATTGGTTCTTTCACCTAATGGTAGTTTGTCAATTAAGGGGATACTTAGAGAAAGTGAAATTAATCCATGTGGGTCAAATGCAGCTATTAATTTTTAATCAAAACACAATGTTCAACAAATCTGTAGCTGTGCTGAGTACAAATGCAAGCATGCCACCAGCCTCTTCCCAAGGGATGTGGGAGCAGGCACAGGAAAGGGGGGGCGTGTTAATCTAGAAAATGTTTGCCTCCTCCCACACTCCCTGTGACCCTGAGGTAGGCCCCGCAGAGCTTCGTTCTTGTCTCTTCACCATCTATTGCATTGCCTAACACATGGTAGATGCTCAGTGATACTGCTCTTCCGGAACTCTTTCAGTCCCTATTATGTGCACAGCTTTGGAGTACCTCAAGTAGGTTTTAGGCATAACAGCTGTTCTCTAGGAGCTCCTAGCCTGCTTGAGAAAACAGAGGAGACAGTTATGAATCTATCCCCAAGTCACTCAGAGCAACACACAGTCAAGTACAAGAATGTGTGATAAACCGTGGCATTTGTTGAGCATTTGTTGTATGCCAGATACTTTTAAGCACTTCACGTAAGCCACGTTCTTTAATCTTGGCATCAGCACAATAAAGTAAGTACCATTTTTTATCATCCTATTCATAAATAAGGTCACTGAGGCCCAGAACATTTAGGTAACTTGCCTAGGGTCTCACCACTAGTACAATTAGTCTGCTAGAAGGTTGCATTCATTACCTAATATTATAAGGGCCAGAGATGTCCCAAGAGGGCTGGCATTGATTGGGGTTAAGGTATGAGTTTATTTTGGAAAGTGCCAGAGAAAGATGCTCTAGGTAGTTGGAATGGTAATCAGCACGGTTTTGTGGAAAAGGAGTGTGTTTTCTGGTTAACTGGAATATGAGGTCGGCGAGGTTGAGGTGGGTCTAGGTTAAAACACTTTCAGGGTCTTGGATAACAGGATGAGAAATTTTCATGTCGGTTATTCTGGGATTTCTTTATTGTTTACGGCTTGTTTCACTTTGGAGGAGCAAGTCCCATTCCTCTATTTCTGCACTTGGGCATTGTGCCCTCATCATTATCTCTCTTACCTCCTCTGCCTCCCTCCATCTGGCATCTTTCTTCTCATTTATGGCATCCTTAGCTCCTCCTGCTTCCCATTTTTAGAGAGAGGGAGAGAGAAAAGAAAAATCAAGGAAGCACACCAGTCAGCCTACTTCTACTGACTTTCAGAGGTTGAATGAAGCTTTTCTCAACCCTCTGCCCTCACCTCAGTTTGGTCCTGGAACTGTGAGAGGAAAAACACCAGAAGGACTTGGCCTCAGGAAGTTTTCTTCTGCCTCCCTTTACTGAAGAGAAAGCAGGTTGGAGGAGCCACTCGGCTCTGTGACATATATAGTGACATGATTTGGAGAGGTCTGGAAGGACTATCCCAACGGTGTCTCTCCAGGCTGCTCACAACTGCCTGAAACCTCTCAGTAGGAGACAAAATATCTCATGACCCAATGAAAAATCAGGCTTCATAGTTTGGGACGGGCTACAGGGCATGTTAAATTCCTTCACATTGGCCAGAAGCTGGAGAAATGTGAGGAGAGGTAAAATCCTTGGATATTTTCTTCTTTACTTCCAAGGTGGCTTACAAGCTGGCCTCTTGAGGTCATTGGGCTGATGATAATTGGTGGGAATTTGCAGGTAATTGCCAGTGGAGTATGTTCTGACAATGAGGGAGAGAATCAGGGAATAGAGGGGCCCCATGAAGAGGATCCTCTGCCTCATATTCCCTGCAGGTCTGTGGGCTGCTGCAGTAAACCTGGGAGGTCATCAGGATTACCACAAAGACTCGCAATTGGGTGGATGTCCCTCTGGACAGCCTAGTTTCCCTAGACATACAACACATGTTACTTTCTCCAGCAGTACAAAGCTGAGAGGGGGCCTGAGTAATCGTGCTATTCTTGCTCCGGGAGGCAAGCCCCAGCTGTCTGTGTACCCCCATGCAAGTGGGCAGGAGGGATTCCAGCAGGGTAGAGGGAGGAACAACTGTGGAGCCTGGAACAGAAGTCAGGGAAGCACATTTAGGATGGAAAGTCTCGGGCAGGAGGTAGGTAGAGGTGGATAGGCGGTGCAAGTGGTGTTTTCACCATGTCGTCTTGACCTGGAACATGGTGGAGAAAACAGAGATAGCTGACTCTGTGTGGTCAGTGATTTTAAAATGACACTAGTGTCAGACTCTTAACCAGCAAGGGAACACGTCTTATACATCTAGGAAAACTAGGTAACCCAAAGGGACACCCACCCAAACAAGAGTCCTTCATGTTGAAGAAGAAGAAGCACTTCTCGATAGACCATGAAACCAGCTGATATGGAATAAATTGTTATGTCATGGGAAGGAGGACATTTTTGGTACCTAATGATTAATATGAAATAATAATTATGCAGTAATTATACTCTTGCCTCTCAATCTAAGAATACTCAGAACATTGTCATAGTGAATTTCAGTATCTTCTATGTGAAAAGCAGCTTAGCTACTGGTATCTGTTATTCATGCATTCATTTTTTCTTTCCTTTGCCATGTATTTACCAAAACCTACTCTCTGCTAGGTAGTGAATAAGGCTTTTGGGATGCGGCAGCAAACAAAATGGGCATGTTCGCTGCCCTTAAAATGTAAGGTGAAATACAACCTTTATAGACTCCACTTTCCTCTACTGGTTAAGGTTTTCTTTGTGGACAAATACATGATCAATTCTATAGCTATTCCATGCACGTATATATAAATAAAGTGAATAATATCTGTTCACAATTTCAAAATACCTGTTAAATAAAATGTATTGATTTTAAACGTTAGTGTGAGACAAAAACATTAAGTAACAGATTGTGTGCGTGTGTGCGGGTGTGTACAGTTAGTCTTGAAAAGATCAATTGGGAGTCAGTGGAGCATTTAAAGCAGGGATAGACATGACCAGATTTGTCGTTTAAACGATGACTCTGGCAGCAGTGTGGAGGACAGCTTGAGGGAGGCCAGAGTGAAGATCAGCAGCGAGGAGAGACTGTTACCCAGGTGAGAGAGGATGGTGACTCAGAGTAGGCAGTGTGGGGGCTGAGAGAAGAAAAGGAACTAAATTCATCTTGGAGATCAAATAAGTGAGATTTGGCAACTGATGGAAGAGAATGTAAAACAATTATCTACTTCCTAGGTTGGTTGTGGGAACTAAATGAGACATTATTCGCTTCATTTTACAAACAAGGAAATAGAGACTCCAAAGTGATTGAGATAAACGTCTGACTTCCACACAGCCTTTGATCTCTCTACTGCACCAGGCATAAAAAGGGTGTAAACAGAGGTGGATTCACCCGGGCTAATAGCTGAAAGCCTCAAGGCCCTTCACTTGCTGGGATCTCATCCAAGGCCTCATACCTAATTTTATATTCATAACTTCGTATTCATTTTCTTAAAAAGCACCCTCCACAAGGGTTTAAGCTTCAGACTCCAGAAAACCTCTATCTGCCTCTGGCCAAGTAAATAACCTCATTGGGTAGGACTGAAACTTGATGGGATGAGACCTAGGATCAAAATCTGATGCAGTAGGCAGAGAAAGTAGTGAGTTTAGGTTGGAATCAACTGGGAGGGAAACAGGTGCCATATTGGAGGCATAACAAAAATTTAACTGTTAGTATTTATTGAATACTTTTTGTGTCAAACAGTGTATTTATTTACTTCTTTGATTTTTTGTGGGAAGTTTCTTGTATTATGTCGCTTAATTCTTTTTTTTTTTTTTTTTTTTTTTGAGATGGATTCTTGCTCGTTGCCGAGGTTGGAGTGCAGTGACACCATCTCAGCTCACTGCAAGCTCCGCCTCCTGGGTTCCAACCATTCTCCTGCCTCAGCCTCCCAAGTAGCTGGGGCTACAGGTGCCCACCACCACACCCGGCTAATATTTTGTACTTTTAGTAGTGACAGAGTTTCACCGTGTTAGCCAGGATGGTCTCCATCTTCTGATCTCCTGATCTGCCCGCCTCGGCCTCCCAAAGTGCTGGGATTACAGGTGTGAACCGTGCCCGGCCTATGTCACTTAATTCTTACACAGCCTAACAGGGTGATTGCTTTCATTATCCCCATTTTATATGTGAGGAAAGTAAGCCCTGGTAAGAGTAAGTAAATTAACAAAATATCACAATACTAAGCAGGTGAGCAGCACTGACATCTCACAGGCCTGACTTTGATGCTTGAGGCTGTCCTTAATCTCCACGGCTAGAGGGACTGGGGTCCAAAGCCAGCACTTCTGATAGATTCTTGACATGTGTTGGGCATTTCCTCTCCTAGAGGTAGGAGGAAGCAAGGTCTAATTCTGTCCTGCTCCTTTCCAAAAAGGAATTGCTTGGTGAAATGTGAGCGGGAGAAAGTAATCACCCCACCTTCAGATACAAAGTTGAGGACTTATCTGACATGCGCCAGAGAAGACAAGAAGATTCTGAGGCTTGAGGCTGAAGGAGGATGCCAAGAGACTCCAGCAGCCTTGGAGTTGTTATTTTGACTCAATAGTCGGCTCTGGTGAAGGGGAGAGATGGGGCTTATATGCGACAACCAGTGAGGGCGATTTGAAGGAAAATATGTGACCCAGACTAGGAGAATAGTGTCCGCATTAACTGAAGCTCCCAGAAATCCTAAGGATTAGTAGGGTTTTCGGCGTAATTTTGTTTTAGTTTTTGCTTTTTATGTTCTGATCAAGATTAAGAAAAGAGGGAGGCTTTGTCCTTGAACGGAAGGTGTGGTATTGGTGGATGACCCAGAGAAGGCAGAGAGGTTCACCTCCTGCTCTACCTTCCTGTCCAGAATATGATCTTTAGAAGGAAAAGTATAGAATTTTCTTGGCTTGGCCGGGCGCAGTGGCTCAAGCCTGTAATCCCAGCACTTTGGGAGGCCGAGACGGGCGGATCACAAGCTCAGGAGATCGAGACCATCCTGGCTAACACGGTGAAACCCCGTCTCTACTAAAAAATAGAAAAAACTAAAAAAAAAAAAAAAAAATAGAAAAAACTAGCCGGGCGTGGTGGCGGGCGGCTCAAAAAAAAAAAAGAATTTTCTTGGTTTAAAGGGAGTTTAGATCCAAGAAGATTTAAATGAGCTCAGGTTTTCCTGACCTGGACAAGTTACCTCCCCACATACGGAGAGATCTTGTAAATGAAATCACTGACCCCTCCCTGCCAGAGATGTTGGAGAAAGGTGGGACATCAGGAGAGAGGCTGGGAGACTAGAGGGGAGCAGATACACTCCAAACTTTTTAAAGAGAAAGGAGTATTCGGTAGCCACAGGTCAGTGAGCGTAAGGTGCTCTACAGGATCCTAGACCCGGTCAGCATGGAGCAGGCTGGTGAAGAGGAAGCAGGATTCAAAGAGTCAGGTCACTAAGACTTGTCACTGGAGCTTAGCGCCTTTTTTAAACAAGCTTACTAGGCGGATACCGAAAGTGGAAAGGGCGGTCTTACTCCCTCTTCTCAGGGTCTACAACAAGGTCTTTTGTGAAGCCTTTGTGGATTCGGTGGGAAACTGTGGAGTGGCTGCAGCAAATTGGTGAATTTCTTGAACTGTCCGAGTTGATGGTCGCTCTACAGTTATGTCATGGGACTCTGCCCTGTATGAAATTATCGTCAGTAGTTGGATAATAGTTATTCTGCACCACATTTGCAGAAGGCAGAAAGTTGTGAGGAAAACAGATAGCTTCAGATGGCCAAGTCAGAATTTAAAAAAGAAAACTCATTCATACAGTCAACAAGTATTTGAGTGTCTGTTACATGCCAGTCATACACTCATCACGGAACAGCCACTTCTGGGTTGATTCTCCTAGTACGAATGGTGAGCGGTGAAGAAATGTGTGTGGTGTCTGCATACAATGTCAGATGATGGTAAAGAATATGGAGGAAAAATGTAAAGGCTAAGGAGATAAGAGCAAGGTGTGACGGGGGTGCTATTTATGATAGAGTGATCAGAGGCAGCTTCTCTAAGGAAGGGCCCAAATAAAGAGAAGCAGGTAGATACCCACAAATCTGGGGGAGAACTCTACCTGGCAGAGGGAACAGCAAGAGCAAAGGCCCTGAGGCTGGAACATGTTTGGCATCTCTAGAAAGCCTGAGTAGCTGGATATCAGTGAGGGCAAGCATGAGAGGCCAGAGCACGGCTTGTCCTTGCAGGCTATAGGGGATTTCAGATGTCCCGAGGGAGAGGGAAGCCACTGGAAGGTTTTTTGCCATATAATTGATAAGATCTGATTTGTGGTTTGTTTTTGTTTGTTTTTGTTTGTTTTTAATTGAGTCAGAGTCTTGCTCTGTTGCCCAGCCTGGAGTGCAGTAATGTGGTCTAGGCTCACTGCAACCTCCGCCTCCTGGGTTCAAGCAATTCTCCCGCCTCAGCCTCCCGAGTAGCAGGGATTACAGGCACCTGCCACCACACCCGGCTAATTTTTTATTTTTAGTAGAGACAGAGTTTTGCCAGGTTGGCCAGGCTGGTCTGGAACTCCTGACCTCAGGTGACCCACCTGCCTTGGCCTCCCAAAGTGCTGGGATTACAGGTGTGAGCCACCGCGCCCAGCCAGTTCATGGTTTTAGAGACTCAGTCTGGAGATAAGCCTAGCACAGTGTGATGGGCTGGCTCTTCAGGGATAGCATGAGACACATGGCTTAGCAATGGTAGATGCGAGAATGGCCTAGACATTTTAGTAAAGATTCACCCTAATGTTAGCAACAGTGTTATTTGCCTGAGGAAAAAACTAACAGTATTAAATGGTATTTGGTATTTACAGTGGCTGGTAGGGATTGGTTTTTATCCCCCCTCCCCTGTCCAATCTCTGAAGTCTTTTAGGATAAGAACCAAGTGGTTAACAAAGCTTCCTGGATGACCTCAGCACCTTATTCAGCTGGCCACTGCCAGCCCCACCCAACAGAGAAAGGAACATCAGAGAACCAGTTCTAGTATCTGACCTTCCACCCCACTGTGAAAACTCAAAACCCAGGAGACGTGGCAGATGGAAATAAGGATGTTTAAGGTAAAGAAAGCCTCATGGTCAAGGTGAATCACTGGATCCAGATGTTTGGAAGTCTGCTCAATAGAGAGAGAGGAGATTAAATTTGGCCACAGCAGTTAGTACTGTGACAGATTTCTTTTCCATATATAAAATATGCTTCCTAGAGTCAACGCTATCTAAACATGGACTGGGCCCACACAGCATCCGGCTCATCCCTGGACGTGTATGTAAACTGAGGCTGGATAAGCTTTGGGTGTAGTTATGTAGAGACTTAAGTCAGTACGCGGACACAATGCAGTCTGATAAAGGAAAGAGGGTGGAGGTGGGGAGAGAATCAGCAGGAGAAAAGAGGCAGAGAAATAGAAGCCTGTGGTTGTAGAGATGGTCTATAACCCCACCTGGAACAGCAGCATCTGAACTGGTTCTCCCCTTGCTCCCCTTTCTTTTGCCCTCCAGCCAAACTGGCAACAAAGGGCATTGTCTAGTAGTCTGTGTCAGCAAGAAAAGCCATGGGGATCTGACCCCCAGCAGTGTGTTTCAGCCTGCGAACTTCCTGGATATCTTTACAGGGAATCATTCCCGGGGAAGGAAGGGCAGGCTGGAAATAATATAAGGAGATCAAGAAGGAAGTCAAGCAAGTGACACCTTTAGACAGGCCAGGCGAGCCGGGCTCTTCCCCCTGGGACAGTTAGAGTTATGCAGAGCTGTAATTAACCCAGCAGCCCACTGGATATGTCTATTTCACCGCACAAAGGCTGTTGAAAGAAGGATTCTTGAAGAAGGAGGTTCCAATTCAATTGGTATTTGAATAAGTCCCTGTTGGATATACTGTTTCTAGAGTTTATGGCTATAATCAACAAAACATGGCCATTCTTTCATGCAGGTTTCTCATGACTTTCTGAATACCAATCTTTAGAAAGAAAAGAAAAAAAAAAAAAAAGGCATCCAGAATTGGCTGGGGGTAGAATGGGGGAAAGGGAGGGAGGGGGAAATATGGCTGGAATCAAATTAAGGACTTGGTTTTCTTTTCAGAGGATGTTGAAAACATTTAAAAAGCAGGTGTGTCCTTCTTTCATAAATGAAGACTCTGAGATGTGTAAGAAAATTTTCAGTTCTATATTCCAGGTACCTCAAAATCATTGTATCAGCCTCCCTAATTTCAATTTATTTTTTAACAAATTATTTTTGTATGCCTACCCTATTTTAGGCACTATTATCGGCGCTGGGGATATTAATACCTCTACCCCGCCTTTCTGGAGCTAATAGTGGGGAGAGAGAGACAAAAACATTGAAGTATGTAGACTAATTGGTGTGAGATGATGTGCTATAGAGAGAAAAATAGCAGGGAGGGAAATACAGTGAGGAGGGATGTAAGGAAGGCCTTGCTGAGAAGGTGGCGTTTAAGCGAAGATTTGAAGGAGGTGAGATATGGATCCGGTGGGTGTATGTGTGGTGGGGTTGGCGGGTGGGGAGGGACAGCGTTGCAGGCAGTGTGCACAGGGATTCATAAGGTAGCAGTGTCCATGGTAGTGTGTGTGAGGAATAGCAAGTAGACTGACCGAGCCAGAGTGAAATCGGAGAGAGCCAGAGCACTGGGAGATGAGGGCAGAGAGGTCAGTTATGGCTGGAGTCTGCCCTTGCCCTCAAAAAGGCACCCATTCAGTTACTCAAGTGGGCCAGCACACAGTGGTCTGGGCTCTAGAAAAATGAAAATAGCCCCCTCCTCCCACATGCTCTGGGTACTGGCCATTCAGAATGGTTCCCATCACACTTCAAACTGTAGAGAATAAAATTAAATTGTCACCGTGCTACTTTTCACCCTTGGATAGTCCTAGAGTCCTTTGGCATAGCTTTTACATAATGTGCCACATCCCACTGTACTCCCATTCCTGAGAACAGACTGATGGACCGAGTTACGATTTATATGAGAGAACCCCAAATCAGAATTCCTAGCCATGTCCAATTTATATATCAGCAGGCAAGTTGTTCTGTTTCTTGTTTGGGTTTTGGGGCTTCTGTTTGGGGGTGGGTTTTTTTTTTTTTTTTCCAGTATCGTAACTTACAATCTCATATCATAGAAGAGCATTCTCTAATGAGCTTTCTGAAGCCAAGAGCTCTACCCAGTTGCTGGGGAAATGGGTGAACATGGAGAATTAGAATGTTTACATTGTAACTGATTTATATCCACTATATTTGCATGTAAGTGTACTAAAATATTTTTTTAAATAATCACCAGCCATTAAAAATGTATTTGCTAATGGGGATAAGAATGCTGGAACTACAATGAGGTAAGCTTTGTTTAAAAGGATTTAGGAGACTCACAATTCATAATCAATACTTCAACACACTGGTCTGCATTTTTAGGGCAATAGACCTGTAAGTAGAAACAGGCATATTTGCAGAAAAACATTAGTTTCTGAGATCTGGCCAGCTCCTGTTCTTACCACTCTGTCATCTCTGATTGGATTAGACATCACAGAAAGGGCCTCAGATCCTTGTTTCATGTTAAGTTTAACCCCTCCAGTTGAATACCATCCTTGTGGAGCTCAATAGAGAGAAATTAAATTTCTATCACCAGAACTATGGCACTGAATCAGGTATCAAGGGGGCTACATCAGTAAACTTCGTTGGTTACAAGATGTATGTCCTTCCTGAGGCTCTGTAGCTGTTAAGTTGGCTCTTTCCAATCACAGTCTGATCTTTCATTTTCCCGTAATGCAGTTAGACAGCCTAGTTATTCAGGCATAGACTTCTCTGTTTTTCATTATCCCTGAATAACATTTGATGCTGAAATAGGGAAGACGGGAAGGACGGGGGAGGGGAGCCAAGCATTTTTCACAGCTTGTGTGAAATGCTTAATATTTGAACGTCTTTAAAATATACTGTACACATACATTCCAATTTTATAAGACTAGCATAACATGTTCAAAAGTTTTATGAATTTCAACATGTAACCAGAGTAAACGTTAGCCTGTTTTAAATAAGCCATAATGGCCTGGCAACAAACCTGCATAGTTAGCAAATCCCTCCTCTGTTTATGGGCAGCCATTCCTCACCAGGTCACTACAAAATACTAGTTTTATCAGTTTCTGTGGACTCCGTAAGTTGGTCTGTGTACTGAGTTCAGCATGAATCTGGTTTTAAGAGCACAAAACCAAGGGCATCATGATGAAGTGATATTTCATTTTGATTTTAGTGAAATGGCATGAATCTGACTTGCTTAAGAATATGTCCAGGCCTCTCGTATCCTGTGGGAGCAGCTTGGTTCCTAAATGCCTTCTGTAAGCACAGGGCCACACAGCCGTAGCAGGCTCACCCCTTCCTCACTGGAGTCAAGAGAGTGCTTTGTGCCTAGAAAATGTTTGTGTGTTTTTTGTGTGTGTGGGGGAGGACTTTTTTGTTGGGTTTTTTGTTTTGTTTTTACTTAGGATGGAAGTGCACCCCAGATGATTCTTTTTAAGCTAGGATCTCTCTTAACAGAAGTGAGAGCATCAAACATGCTGGGTCATGCGTGCCTGGTTCCATCCCATCGTGTGTCCTGGGTCTAAGGTATTAGACACACTCATGCCTCTCAATGGTGAAGGTCCTATGTTACCAGATCGTACAATTCGAGGAAATCTGCTAGCTCACCAGATAAAATCATCCCAGCTTCTTCAAGTGTGGCAGAGGAGAGAGACTTCCCATGTGTTAAAAATCTGCTAACCTTTGCATCCCCAACTCTTTTGCCCATAGACTCATCCTGGCCTCAGCCATCCCTCAGGAATCGTCTACCACAGACCAAACTGGCTTCAGGGGATATTCCAACCCCTGATGCACTCTGGCATCGAAAGCTCCTTTAATTACAAATAGTGCACTAGAGGACAGGTTGGAGCATTTAAATAAGACTGATCTAAAGGCTGTGGGCCAAAGAATTCTCACAGAGGGCAACACGTAATTAGGTAATCTGACTCACAAGATGAAGTTTACTCGCTTTCATTGTGGTGCCCCCCAGGGCAGCCTTCCCCACCTGCCCTCTATGCCTGTGTCCATGTAGCACTTGTCACTTGTAAGCCCAGCCTTCTGGGAGGCTCTCAGTCAGGTCCAGATGCTTCCAGAGGCTGACTCCAGACTCACGCAGTTTCTTCTCTCTTTGTCTTAAAACAGTCATGGTCCTCATTGCTCCCTAAAACATCCTAATTAGTATTTAGAACTCACTATCCATCTGTTCAAAACTTGGCTTTTGGAACTCTTTATAGTACTAGCCTTCTTACCCCCTGAAATAAGGAAAATATAAGAATAACCGCCCACAGAGGCATATAAAACTCCTTTCCATTTACCTCATTTATTCATCTTATTTAGGGAAAGCACAGTTCAGGGTGGGCAGTCTAGTTAAAGCCATTGAGTCTAGTTTAAGCCGTTGTTCACCATCATGATTTTATAGCCTTTAGTTTTATTCCCTGTCAGCCATAGATATCCCCAGAGATGCAAGAACTCATGCAGGAAAACCCATTTAATTAGGACCCACTGTGAGGGACCAGGAAACAGACCCTAAAGCACTTTATGACGGAAGCTGTTGATCAGGAAACAGGATGTTTTCCTTTCCCTGGGTTTAGGTCTGGCTCATACTCCTTCGGGGAGATCTGGGGGCCCATCTCCATCTCCACTGAAACAGAACCTGTAACCTTCCTAGAATCAGGTTACCCTAGAGGGCAGTGACATTTATATCTGCTTTTTTGTTTGTTTGTTTGTTCGTTGTTCTTTTTCCTAAGACGTGGCAGGTTTTGAACTCCTGGATCTTGGCCCAGGGTCCTGGCATGTTGGATATCTGCCATTCTGATGTGCGGAGGGCCTCCTGTCTACACTATCTCTGCCCCATGGCTAGAGACAGCTCATTCCGAGAGTTTTTTTTTTATAGGAAGGCAAAGCTCACCTATCCCTAACATGCAAAACTTTTCACTTGAGGAGGCGGGGAAACTGGTTTAGTAAAGATCTTTGCGTGAAATTGAATCCAGTCCTTATCATCCTTCATGTTCAACTCAAGTCCTTCTTCTGTCATGAAGTCTTCCCCAACCAGAAGTGATCTTTCTCTCTCCATTACATCAGGGCCTTTTCCACATTCCCACCTTTCCCCCCTCATACTGTTGACTAGTTTTATTTCTCATTAGTGCTTTGCACCTAGTGCTCTTAGGTCCATTTAAAGACCTAAATGGCTGGGATCACATCTTCTACTTGGTTATTTCCCCCACGGCATTCAATCACTTATAAACTGTGTTATTTTCCCCACAGTGCCTCACATAGAGTGGTGCTCAATTACAACTTACTAAGTCCATTTGAAAAGAAATATGCTATTGGTCAAGAAATCTGTGTGCTGAGTGCTTCAAGGGACACAGGCAGTATAAACGAGACATCCTGCCCTCAGGGAATGTATAGTCTGAGTGAGGGTAAGACGAAGCCACATGGAAAGTCTACTAATACAGGCCAGGTGCCATGGCTTCCTGCAATACAAGCACTTTGGGAGGCCAACGTGAGAGGATCACTTGAGGCCAGGAATACGAGACCAGCCTGGGCAACATAGTGAGACCCTGTCTCTACAAAAAACTTACCCAGGTATGGTGGTGTATGCCTGTAGTCCCAGCTACTGCAGAGGCTTAGGTAGGAAGACTGTTAGAGCCCAGGAGGTGAAGGCTGCAGTGAGCAAAGATCACACCACTGCACTCCAGCCTGGGTGACAGAGCAAGACCCTGTCTCTTTGGGGGGAAAAAAAAAAAAAAAGCAGCCAGTAATACAATTCCATATAGGATCTGGGCCAGAAAAAAATAAGTACCGATTATCATGATCATGATGATACATTAGTTATCTTGGGTATTTACACATGTTTTTACCCATCCCCATAACAACTCTACAAAGTAGATGGCGCTAGGCATTCTTAGTCTCAGCTCTTGTCTGTAGAGTAAGGATAAATGATTTGTCCAAGGCAATGAGTACAAAGTGCTGGGACTCAGACAGCTCCGTGTGCCCTCACGTGAGGCTCACCCTGGGTTCCAGTAGCTCAGAGCTTCTCCTCTTGCTTCTCTTTCATTACCCTTGTGCCCTGCCCACTCCCAGCCTTTTAAATATATTAAGGAGGGTTAACCATATTGTTCACTGCTATTAAACAAGACCAGAGACAGAGTCTTTCCAACAGGTGACACCTTGGTGTCTGAATGAGAAAGGAGTTGTCCAGAGACATCTGCCCCACACAGAAGAAAATTAGAGGTATCTGGCTGGGTGCGGTGGCTCACACCTGTAATCCCAGCACTTTGGGAGGCCGAGACGGGCGGATCACGGGGTCAGGAGATCGAGACCATCCTGGCTAACACGGTGAAACCCCGTCTCTACTAAAAAAATACAAAAAACTAGCCGGGCGAGGTGGCGGGTGCCTGTAGTCCCAGCTACTCAGGAGTCTGAGGCAGGAGAATGGCATAAACCCAGGAGGTGGAGCTTGCAGTGAGCTGAGGTCCGGCCACTGCACTCCAGCCTGGGCCACAGAGCGAGACTCCGTCTCAAAAAAAAAAAAAAGAAAGAAAAAGAAAATTAGAGGTATCACATGCCAGTAGTTTGTTATAATGGCATAAAAGTATGTGTATGTTTTAATAAGTCATGTGCTGAGTGTACTCAGACTATAGTATATCCATGTGTATTATGGTGGTTAAGAGCTCATCTCTTTAGTAACAGACGGGTTCAAATTCTGACTTTATCACTTACAAGCTCTATAGCCTTCAGCAAGTTAGTTAACTTCTCAGGGCCTGTTTTTTCCTTGATAAAATGAGTGGGGCAATACCTAGCTCAAACATTTGTTGTAATATTTAAATATGAATGTAAAGCACAGTGGCTGAGGTCACTCAGTGAACTGCGATTGTGGTGAGCATACTGTTATATCCCTTCCTGAGCCACAGAACTTGAATTTGTGTTCAGAGCTGGAGACTCCAGAACACCTCCCAAAGGGCAGCAATTTCAAGTTGAAATAGCCTCTCCCTTCTGTCAGTGAGGATGCCAGGTCTTTTCAGAGTTTCCTGTAAGTCCTCTAGGATATGCTACTTTGGATAAAATCTCGCTACTTTGACCTGTGGAAAGAAATTGCTGTCCAAGTACACAATTTATTTTGACCTCCCAACACCTTTGGACAATTCCAGGCTGGCTCCAGGCTTCATGAGAACAATTATGTCCTCTCTGTGGAAAACATTCCTTTCAAATGAATCAGTAATTACTCACCTTTTCTTTTCCCAGCCAAAGTTTTCAGTTGCCAACAGTGGGATCAGTGAGGGGTAGTGGTGTAGCTAACATTAGCCCAATATAGATAAGCTCCAGATTATCTGTCATCTTATTTGAAAAAAGGCAGGCCTGCCAAATTTGCCTACAGTTCCCAGTGAGGGAAAAGAAACAACAGGTTCTGTGAAGAGGAAGGCACAGAACTAGTCATAGAAGTCACTTTTCCAGTCTCCCTCCGTTACTCAGGAGGAAACAAACCCAGAGTGTCTTCAAGGTTAAACTCCCTGGAAGCCAGTGGATCCTGGCCAGAGGCTGTGAACTTTGCACAGAGGGCATCCTCAGAATCGCCCTCTGCTTAGTGGATCGCTGCCCTCCCATTACTCCGCTGGCACGTACCTGATTTGGTTGACATTTCCATAATTAATTTATAACAGCAATAACCCTGAGATGAGCCTATTTATAGGTTTGTGCAAGCTAGGTAAGAATATAGATTAAATCTCAGATCATTAACATACTTAAAGGACCTGGGAGAGTTTTGTGATCATCAAATGATGTGATTAAAAGGCCTCCAAGCTTGATGTGTACTGGGAATCCACAGGTTTACTTTCCTTCCCAAGCTCAGAAACAACAAAATAGCAAAAGATAAGCTTATACTCTACCCATTCACCAGAGATGTTGGGTCATCCA
This sequence comes from Theropithecus gelada, assembly GCF_003255815.1. NCBI lineage: Eukaryota > Metazoa > Chordata > Mammalia > Primates > Cercopithecidae > Theropithecus > Theropithecus gelada. Next base: position 4,767,509 of record NC_037670.1, on the reverse strand, counting down.
GGGAAAAGACTTTGTTTTTTCCACAATCCTGCTGCTTTTTCACCATCCTCCAAACTTGACCAGGGTCAACAGTGATGGTCTACAGCTGCTGCCCCACAGATGAGGATCCGTGAGTGTGGTTCTGACCCTTGATATACCAGCAAGTGTGGCACCAAGAGTCCCGTGGGAAGAATTGCTGTGACTGTCCACAGCAATAGAGATGAGTGTGAGAAGCACAACTTTTAGTTGAAAGGATGCTATTATGACCTGGACTGCTATGCAGACCCAATCTTATTTTCTTTTCTCCTTTTTATGTTCTGTTGTTCTGGTTGTTAACCTGAAAAATAACATAGATTGCTTTTCTATTATAAGAGTAAGACGTGTTCAATATCAAAAATAAAGGTAAGTACAGAGAAGAAAATAAAGATCACTCATAATTCCACCACCCAGAAATACCCACTGCTGAATTTCGGTGTGTATCCTTCTAATGGAGTCTTCATTCTGACATCATGCTAGTAGAACAGTTCTCTGGACACGGAGGCCTCCCATTCAGGTGCTTGCTTTGACAGATGCGTTTCCTATACTCAGGGGGTGAGAATCCATCCATCAAGAAGAAGGAATGACTAAGGGACTCCCTGCCTTACTTGCAGGAGGCTTTTCCAAAAACTACCACCCAGAAGTAGTTCCCCTCTCTCTCTTATTTTTAAATCCACTCAGCCCTATTTATCCTTTTCTTAGCTGTATATGCAAATATGGTAGCACCACCAGTGTCATCCACCTCTTTCGTTCAAGACCATAACTTCTTTTAAGGCTCTCATGAGTCCTTCACACCATCCTCCAGCACGGAGAAGGGCTCTTCACCCATTATTGCCATTACTAGTGTTCATGACTTGTTTCTTTGCTCCAGTTTTTTATTAGCAGACTGGCTACAAAACACTGAAAATCAAGTTAAAGTTAATACAGATAAGATCATCATAAATGATTGCACATGTACACAGATAATTATTACTTTCATTTGTTTTATTATTTTAAATGAATCTACAAACTTTGAGCTCCTTGAAAGTGGAGATTAGATATTATGTCGCCAGACCCTTAACATCGTACTTGGTGTATTATAAATACTTGATTAATATTTATTGAATTAAGATGAAAATGAAGAGAAAATTTAATTACCCAGTCTACTTTTTTTTCTCAGTAGTTAAGTGCAGAGAAAAAGGAGGTCATATAAAAATGATGAAAAAATAGTACCTTAGAACAATTTTTATGGTATATCAGTGCATTTTTTGTGCTAAGGTATCATTGTTAACCCTAGTGCGGACCCTTTTTAATGATTTTTTAAAATCTTGACGATGCCCTTTTCACTTCTTTCCTAAATGAACATTAATATAAAGCCATAAAATGTTCCTTGGAGGATTTTATGAATTACTGCATTGTAAGGTTGGGGAAAGGACATTTGCAGCCATTTGTTTTATGGAGCTTGATTCTGAAGCCCAGCACCACGCCTGACCCTTCAGGGGCACGCTCTGAGGCATGAAGCCTTTCTTGAGGACAGTGAGCACTGCTACTTCTCCCCGAAAGACACCAGCCACACTCCTACACTTGCCACTTCCCCGGAGTCCACAATGTCAACCGCAAGCCCTGCCCTCCACGAGTAGCCTAGACACCATGGAGCAGACATTACTGATGATGCATTGAACAGCTCTTCTTCCACAGTGCAGATGTATTTTCAGTTCACCAGCATGAATCACTTTTGCCATATGTAATACCATGGTAGTACCTGAAAAAAAAATGATGCCAAAGACTAGAGATTTGGTTAAGGGCATTGGTTCTTCTGGCTCTTTTTGCCTCCTGAACTCTTCTTCAATTTATATCAGACATGGAAGGGAAGCCTAATCTATAAAACAAAGGTGGGGGTGTGAGTCCCCAGGGTTTCCCTCACCACTGTGCTAACCCTAAATCAGCTTTCACCACTCATTTGAAAAACCCGGGGCCCAGAGAGACCAAGGTATAAGAGTGTGAAAGGTAAGTGCAGGACAGGTAGATGATAATGAGGGTGATGTAAATAATAGCTTACATTTTTTGAGGTCTTCTTGTGTTCCAAGCACTGTGCTAAACACTGACTGTCCCCCCAAAATGTGGCAAACTGTGATGCCCGAGGCAGAGATGGTATGGCTGTCTGGGAACACTTGAAAAGGATGTCGGATTACTTGCAGGCAAGAAACAGGCCAGATTATCTTGGCAGATCTCTCTCTCGCTGCAGTTGTTCTTAGCCTTTATTATACTTTTGGAATGGGTTTATCACAAGTGATATCAAGGGCGGAAACTAGACAGATATGTCCAGTGTATGTGTACGTGTGTGTGCACATACACATAGGACAACTTTGAGCCAGGAGTATGAGCTGGATTGGCACACTGAGTTGTACTTTAGTCTAACACATGCAGCTCAGTAGGTGTCTCATCTTGAGGGTCATTTAGAATGTTGAGGTATAAATAGCACAGAAAAAAGGTGATAAAATAGCAGGATACATGCTTTTGCCAATCTACATGGCCATATCCTTGCATACTTATTTTGACAGAACAGAGTCACAGAACAGAACAGAGTCACAGAACAGAGCAAGTTCTTAAGGCTCATTCATTCCCACTTCCCTCTTGACATTTTGAGCAAAGGACTGGAGGGACCAATCCATAAGGAGAATGCACCTAGTCGTCTTTTCGCCCTCATTTCCTGAGTGTCTTGGGATCAGGTGCTCTTGGGCATAAGATGATATGTATACCCAAGAGCACCTGATCAGTCAGGTGGTGAGTCCGTCAACCCACAGCCCTGTTCCGTGCCAGATCCCGTACCTTGGTACCTGTGTGGCAGGAGATGGGAAGGATGTGTAGTGGAAACTCCAGGAACTTAGTCCAGCTGAGGAGATGATACAGATACTGGAAAACATAAAGGATCACCAGGAAATGATAAGCTTAGGAACTCAGAGAACATCATTTCTAGGATGATCAGAGAAGGCTTCAAGGAGGAAGAGAAATTTAAGCAGTGCCTCAAAGGTTGGGTGGGATGTGAGTTGCACAGCTGGGGCAGGGAGTAGTCTTTGCAGGGAGGGAAACTGCTGAGGAAAGATACAGAGGTGAGCAGTGCACATTGTTCCTGTTGGAACCACACACGTGTAAAGGCTCTGAGATGAGTTTAGTGAGAGTTGAAGGCTTATGTTGAAAAACACTGTGAGAGGCACACCCAGTACAGACTGTGGCAAGTGTTGAATGCCTGGCAGAGAAACCTGGAGCCTTTTAAAATAGTTTTGAGCAGGGAAGGGAACTCTCAGGACAAATGTAAGATGAAGGACTGATGCTTATGTGCCAGACTGCAGCTTTGCTTAGAAAGCACAGTGCAGGGAGAAACCCGAAGGAGCAGGATTCTTCCCTCTGGAGCCCTAACCAAGGGAGGCTGAAGTTGGTGCTTTCATTGAACAACCATATTCTGACATGATAAATGCCATGTCATGAGTTTGTGGTCAACTCCTGTGGTAAACTTTTAAGCAAGCTTTAAAACAACAGCAAATTGCTTCTATGGAATTTCTCTTACAGCATCTTACATTCTGGAAAAGCCAGTGCAGAAGTCAAGGGAGTAGGTCCTGCCCTGTCATTTACCCAGGCCTCCTAGATTCAACACATCCCTGTGGGTCCCGTCACACATCTCACCCTGGCCCATTTAACTGAGCTGGGCCTACTGCAGACCTTCAGATATTTAATTTGTAAACACTTAATAAAGCACTGTCAGTAGGTCGGCTTGTCTTCTCTGTCGGCCACATCAAAATCAATACGTCCCCTGTGTATTGTGCCATGATTGTCTGGGCTGGGGAATCTAATAGGATTAAGTGTTTGGGGTCCTATCTGACGCCACAGTCCACAGTCCTAGTTAGATGAGGTTAAAGACTGGCTTGCCATTGTGGAGGCACGATTGCTTAGGGGTCTGAAAAATCATTAAAGCTTGTCCTCTTAAACGTTGATTGTTCCCTGGTGATTTATTGACAAAACACAAAAAAGTGCTCTATACTGCACTCTAATTATATGTATGAGGCCATAAGATCTCATGGGAAATTAAATAAAATTTACAGCTTGATGGTTTTATGCTCCTGGGAGACATACCTTCTTAATAAGATCTTATAGCTGGGAATATTTATGAGGTTAAAGTCCGTAGGCTTGAGCAAAAGACCTAACCTTTCCATGGGAGGTGGGGATGGGGTGCGTTTTGATTTCTTTTAAGATAAATGATCGTAATGAAATTTTCAGGGGTTTAGGAAAAAGTGTTCAGTGAGACACATCAAGCATTCCTCCTTAAAACCTCTGGAGGACAAAGCTGTAAGGGCACAGGGATTTACTGCGACCATTTATCTCACATAAGGCCCCCATAGTCCTACTCCCCACCTCTGGGGCACTTTGTACTCCTCCTGTACTCTCTGTGGCTTCCTTGTCTTATTAGTCCCCATCACACTCTGAAAAGGTAGGGAAGATCCTAGTTAAGGGCAATGATGTAAGAGGTCAAGGAAGGGAAAGGAACTTGAGTAAGGAAAAAGGAGAAAGACCGAGAGAATGAATACATGTTAAGACAGCCCCCAGAGGAGTCACTGGACATTTAGTATTTTAATGGGTCGCCTTCTCTTTATGTTAAGGGGTGACTGAGGCCCAGGCTCGGATTCTACAAGGATTATCCTGTGCTGTTCTAGACAAAAAACCAGAACATATCTGGGGTAAGATGGAATTGGGGGAAGGGCCTCTGCAGGTGGCATGAAGATGAAGATGATATTTATTTGTTACCTTTCTTGGCTCTGAACAGTGTGCTATCCCAACGTCTCCGTGAATCCTAAATGAAGTTTCATGCTTGAAAGTGGGCTGTCTGAACACGAGTGAGGAGCACCGTTTACACAGCCCCATCCCTGCTGCTTTCTCTAATAGTTCTGAAATGGCAGGAAGGAGGTAGGTAGGTAGATAGAGAGCTGTCATATATGTATGTGTACACACACACACACACACACACACATAATTCCTATGTATGGAATTATATTTTTATCTACTCAAAGAAGAATAATTGTGTGGAACTCAAAGCAGTTGGGACATGTCATATGGGATCTGTTTTTCTGTTTATTTTTTCTATTGAGTTTTTTATATGAAATCTGAATGGCCCCTTCTTTGTGTGGGGGGTTGGAGATGGGGAGGGCATTGACAGAAGGGTTAGAGATCAAGCTTTAGAGGGACTTGGAACAGATGGGCACATCACCTCTCTGGGGCCCCTGAATTTGAGAGCTCTGCCGCCAGCCTTTTCCCACCAAGGGAGCTCATGGCTGTCTTCTACTCTGTTCTCCAGTTTATCCCCAGGGGGCAAGCAGCCCCACCTTGAGGGCTCCCTACCTAGGCTCATGTGAAAAGCAAAGGACTATGTGATGAGGATGAATGGATACAGTGTTTGACCTGTTAGGGTGAAGCATCTGAATTGAGAAGTTCCTGACCTTCCTCATTGCCAACTAGTCATGCTCCTCTGCTTCCCTCTTCCTGAATAAACCAAAGAAAATAAAAGGGACTGCAAATGCCCATGACTTAGATGTGTTAGAGTCCAGCTTCTGTTTCCCCCATTTGGTCCTGATTTTCAAAGTGAAGGGGAGACGGGACTGAGTGGTGTGGAGGTGAGCAACCCGTGTGCTTAGCCCAGCGGCTCTCTGGTTTGTCATTGTGGTATCCCTCTCTGGACCACAGTTTCCTCATCTGGAAAATGAAGATCTAAGGCTAGGTGATTTTGAAGTCCCTTTCAGCTCTAAAATATTATTTTACAGTTGTTGGATTTATGTAGGAGAACGGCATTGCGCTCTATCCCTTGCTTTAGCCTTTTGAATGAAAGTGAGATGTCTCATCAGCTCAGATAGAGCCAGCTCAAGCCCAGTGTCTCAGATAAAAGGAGAAGGAAAAAAAAAAAAACTTATTAAAGATAGCTAAGTTCCCCTGATAAGCAGCAAGTGAGAAATCCTGATTTAATTTAAATATGATATTTCTGTCTTCATTAATTTAAAGCATGTATATGATAATGTATCCTTTTTTATTTAGTGGTCTGCCCTGAAGGGAAAGAAAGGCTTGATTGTGAAGCAGAGGGGCAAAAGCTTGGATATATTTTAATAAAGATGAATATCCCTAAAAATGCTTGAATTATTATGGAAGTAAGATTTGTTGCAAGTTACAAATCAAAGCCTGAATTGTCACTTATCTCCTAATGATACTTCTACACAGATTATTAATTTCATTTTAGAAGCCCAATGAATGTTATATTTTATGACATTGATTAAACATCTTGCTGCCATCTAACCATCCATCCTTTTCATTTTCAAAAATCCATATCGGAATTTAACAAAAACAGCTCATAAATTTGTATTTTACAGCCTAGCAAAGTTGACTGGTTCCCTACTCTACTTACCCCCGGACCCATTCTGAACTCTGGGCTTGGGCCATTTCCACTCTTATAAGTCAGCTTTTCCAAACTGGCATCATGTTTTGTGGTCAGAGTAGTACTTGGGGATTTGTTTGGAAGAGCACATGTGGCTTCTGGAGCTGCAAAGCCACCAGGGAAGTTTGAGGTGGTCAGGGTTAGCCCCTGACGGGAACTCAGGGTCTCAGCTTTCATTCTCATTCTTAGACAAGCTAGTTACCTCCCTCCTCAGTATCCTGGGGATAATTATGCCCTCCCCAGGGGGCTCCCAGAGCCACTGTGGGGATGAATGAGACAGTAAATGTGAAAGGCCTTCTTACTCTTCAGAGAGAAGCAGTGTGTTAATGGATTTAAGAGCCAATAAAGAACAATGAGATTGTAGGTTTGGGATCAACCTTAGGCATTTTAGGAAAGGTGTAGGATGACTTGAAAGCAGGGACAAAAGCCTTTTGAAAATATCTCCACATTTTATTATTTACAAACGTTTGTCAAAAGAAGTACCTCTGGACATAAATAGACAGTTCTCAAAAGAAGATATACAAACAGCCAATAAACATATGAAAAAATGCTCAGCATCACTAATTATCGGCAAAATGCAAAGTAAAACCACAATAAGATACCACCTTACTCCTGCAAGAATGGCCATAATTCGAAAGTCAAAAAAAAAAATAGATGTTGCCATGGTTGTGGTGAAAAGGGAACACTTCTACACTGCTGATAGGAATGTAAACTAGTGCAACCACTATAGAAAACAGTGTGGAGATACCTTAAAGAACTAAAAGTAGAACTACTCTTCAATCCAGCAATCCCACTACTTGGTGTCTATCCAAAGGAAAAGAAGTCATATGAAAAAGATATGTGCACGTGTATGTTTACGGTAGCACAATTCACAATTGCAAAAATATGGGACCAAACTAAATGCCCATCAATCAACAAGTGGATAAAGAATATGTGGTATATATACACCATGGAATACTACTCAGCCACGAAACAATGGCCTTTGCAGCACCGTGGATGGAGCTGGAGGCCATCATTCAAAGTGAAGTAATTCAAGAATGGAAAACTAAATGTCGTATGTTCTCACCTGTAAGTGGGAGCTAAGCTGTGAGGATGCAAAGGCCTAAGAATGATATATTGGACTTAGGGGACTCGGGGGAAAGGGAGGGAGGGGAGTGAGAGATAAAAGGCTACATATTGGATACAGTGTACACTGCTCGGGTGACGGGTGCACCAAAATCTCAGAAATCACCACTAAAGTACTTATCCATATAACTGAAAACCACCTGTACCCCAAAAAACTATTGAATTTGTAAAAATAAATTTCTAAACCCTTCAGAAAAAAAAGTACCTCTGGTTTCATGAGACTCACACCTGTGTTTCCTCAAAACCACTGTGGGCTCAACCTCTGCCGGGATTGGCTCCCATTAGGGGGACCCCGTGTGTTCCTGTCACATTTCCCTCTTTATAATTGTGATCTTTATGATTGCTGTTCATTTCCATCCAGCAAGGGTGCTGGCACCTGGATCGCCATGCAGGGTGCAGCTGCGGCCAGCTCTTCCTCCAGGAAAGAGATCTGAAGAGACGTATTCTGAGAAGCCTGAATTCGACTCTACATTGAAAAATTAAGGACTGGCAACCAAAGGCTGTCACTTGTTGAAGAAAAAAACCTAATGAAGCTGAGGGTCAAGGGGCATTGGGGATAAACTGTTTTGCAAGGGTTGATGACATTAGGCAAAATAACTCTATTAAATCAGAAGTCTGCCTCTGCCAGGTAAACCTTACCAAAAGTATGCAAGAAGCTTGGTGGGAGGTGATGTTAGGGCTCCTAGAGACCTAGAGAGGTCAGCTCTAGAAGGAAAGGTGCCACCCCAGTCCTCCGAGGGCACAGTGCTACAGGGCACAGGCGTTAGGGTGTAAGCTTGCCAGTCATGCTGCTGAGGCTCACATCTTGTCTCTCTCTATACCCTTGGGGAAGTTATCAAACCTTGCTCATCTTTGGTTTCCTCATCAGCCATAGCCCTGTCACCTAGGGACATTGTGAAGATTAAATGAACTAATAGTAGTATATGTCGAGTGCTTATTAGTGCCGTGTCAGGCCAAAGTTAGTGCTTAACAAATATTAGTTGTTGTTGGCCAGGCACGGTGGCTCACACCCATCATCCCAGCACTTTGGGGGCCGAGGTGGGAGGATCACTTGAGGTCAGGAGTTCGAGACCAGCCTGGGCCAATATAGCAAAACCCCGTCTCTACTAAAAAAAAAAAAAAAAAAAAAAAAAAAAAAAAAAGGCCAGGCCTGGGGGCACGTGCCTGTAATCCCAGCTGCTCAGGAGGCTGAGGTGGGAGGATTGCTTAAACCTAATAGGCAGAGGTTGCAGTGAGCCGAGATCGCACCACTGCACTGCCGCCTGTGTGACAGAGTGAGATTCCATCTCAATTAAAAAATAAATAAAAATAAATGTTAGCTGTTGTTGTCATGCATGGGCTGGTAGTCTGTGGTGGTGGTCATGGTGGTGGTGGTGGTGGTGGTGGTGGTGATAGTGGTCTTTTTGGTTTCGTTTGTTTTGTTGTTTTTTGTATTTTCCCTAAAAAATATAAATAAAAAGAGAGAAAAAAAAAGATTGCATAGCATCACTTTAAAAGCTGCAGCAGACAGTACCTTGTCTAGGTCCCACAGGGCCTTTCCCTGTGGGCATGGTGGTAAACTGGTGTTTAGGGACAGAGCCTCATGGAGTGAGGCTGGCTGCTGAGGACAGCCCCTCCCTATTTGGAAGGCAAAGGAGTTGGTATGATAGGAGCGTTACTGGGAAAGGACGCTAGCTGCTTAGTGTGAAGACTTCTCCAGCATGTTGTGAAATGTTCTTGAGTGACATATCTTGCCCTCCTTTTTCTGACTCATTTCCCTCATCCTTCTCCTTTCCTCCCCTGCACCCCCTCCCAGCCAACCCTCCATAGTGTGCTCCGACACTGGGGATGTTGCATAAAGGGAAAATATGGCGTGTTTACAGAGAGAATTTTCAAGAAGTGTTAATTTAATATGCTAAAGTGTTCCCTTCAGCATTTTACCTTTCTTGTTGTTTTCACAAAACAGCCAAGACTAAATAATGAGCCCAGGGCTGTGCCCTTTGGTAGCGTGATAGCTCATTACCCACTAGCGGCCTCCATCTGCCCTCATGGCTGCATAGGGAGCCATTACGATTATGATGGAAATCTCAGAAGCCATTACCAAGATGCAACAGAGGGCCTACTGCAGACAGCCTAATGGACTAATTTGTAATTGGGAGAGGGAAATGAGTTAGCGAGCTGGGGCCGGTTTTGATGAGAGTGGAAGTGCGCATGCTAAATGTGATAAATGAATAGGAATGTGTGTTTGCGCAGTGGGCTCTACAAGGCGTTCCATCTCTCCTGGGGACTGGAGGCGTGCTGACAAGCCGTGAGGAGCGAGGAGGAAAGGCTCAGGGGAGGCAAGCAAGATTCAAGGAGAGTAGCTAAGGATAAATCGGTGAGGAAAACTAATGGCAGTAAAAATCCAAGGAAATGACTGCATCTGCCATGAAAGTAGTAATTAGGAAGCATTCTGTGTGCATGTCTTTAACCGTTAAAATAGGGGGATGAGTAGATGGAAGGCTGGGGCAGTGGTGGGCCAAGAGGGAAGCCCCTTGTAGAGGGCTCCGAAGGGAGAGTGTCCTCAGACCTGGTGGTCTGGGCAAATGCTGCCTGCGCAGAACAGAGCCCAGTCCAGAAACGCCACGGGCAGCCCCTCCCAGGGGCTTCTGGAACCCAGCAATGGGAAGGCCTAGCAAGCCCACAGGCAGCCGTTGTGCAAGGCAAGGAGGCCAGGCTGCAGTACCAGACCTGCAGAACATCTGTCCTTAGAGGGCTGGAGAGTCACTTCATAAGCCCCCGTGCCTGGCGCTCTAAGCTGAGGAGTGCTGGGTGCCAGCATGGCTATGGACAGATTTCTGAAAGCTGGCATTTCCTTCTGTTTGTCATTTGGCTCCCAGCATTTCATCTGCCCAGCCTGGAGAGTGCGCCAGGTGCCCTCAAGGAGGCCGGGGCTTTTGTTTCCACTCACACTGATGGACCTGGTGAAGGGTAATCCCCCCAATCGGTCGGAGGCCAAATCCTGCTTGGAGCTGTCCTCATTTTCTGTTTCTTTTTGGTGTATCTTCTCAGTTCTGTCCCCTAACCTCCAAGCCCTGGTGTTCTTTCTCCTCAGTCAGACCTTCTTATCCCTGAAAGCTGCAGGCTAAGCCTTAATGGGCCTCTTTTTCCCAGCAACCTGCTGTCCTCAGCCCTTTCTCTGGATCTCACTTTTCCTCATGGGCCAGCCTGAGTTGAGCCTCAGGATCGTCCTAGCTCTCAGGATTCCTCCTGCTCCCAAACATTCTCATCTCTTTTCCTGGGAGGACCTTCCAGCCTTCCTAAATGGCCTAAGGGAAGACGCGTATCCCTTCAGGGAAGAAGGAAGCACTGGAACCAATTAACTGAGCCCCAGCCCAGGGCTCTTAGAACCCTCTCCCAAGGTGAGACAGCCACGTAGCTGACTCTGCCCTCAGTCCCACCTCGGTCCCAGGGGCTCCCTTTTCCCGTCACATTCGCTAGTACACAGGAAAAGTTCCCGTTTTCTTCACCAAGCACTGGAAGATAAGGTTTCTGATTAGCTCCCTAATGGGATGATGACAGTCCTGTTCAGCAAAACTTTATTGACAGCCTATGTGATTGATTATATGAGTGATTGATCCCACCTACTTTGAAAATGAATTTGAGGAAACCAACAAAAAACACAGATAGATTGAGACCCCAAAGCAACTCATTCTAAGGAAAAGCAATCAATAAATATATAAGGCAGAAAACATTCTTAAAACACAGTACAAATTAAAGAAAGTTATTGAGAAAAGCACCAATGCGGTTCTGCTGTGACAAGCAGTCATAGAAAAGGAACAACTGGATGAATGTTATGGATTAATGGTGGAAGCATATTATTTCATCGGGGTAACTGACTTTTTCCCATCCAGTGTCCGCTGTTAAGTATAGCATTGGTTATGTCGTCCACATTCCGAAACCAAGAGCCCCATCATACAGTCCCATCAATGTTGCATAAAAGACCTAGATTTTCTGTATAAAGCTATTGCTTAGACATCCTTCAGTAAACGCCCCCAGAATGTGTCAACAACCTAGGACAAAGCCGTAGAGAGATGACAAAAATCAGGTTCCTGCTGTGCCCAAGTTCCCACCGTAGTGAGGCAGATTTATACTTGGGTGACTCTAATTCAGTTACACAGACAGTAACAAAGCATTTAGAAAATACACAGGAGGACATCATCAACACATTTGACCAATGTTTCTTGAGTACATCCTGTGGGCAGGCACTGAGCTAATCACTGGCTAATCACAGCATTAAGTAAATGGGAGAACATGGCCCATATCCTCATGAAGCTTACGGTCGAATTCTGACCCAAAGGAGGTGTAGTGTGAGGGGAGTATTTGAGCTGAGCTGTGAAGCTAGTTCATTAGAAATCAACAACAATGAGATACCCAGCAAAACCCCAAATATTTAGAAATTAAACAACATATTTCTAAAAAATCCATGGGTCAAAGAGGAAGTCACAAGAGAGATTAGAAACTATTGTAAACTAAATGAAAATGAAAATGCAACATATCAAAATCTGTGGCATGCAGCTAAAGCAGTTCCTCAGAGAGGAATGCTTGTGTTAGATTACATTAATAGAGAAATGCTTATATTAGAATAGAGGAAAGGTCTAAATAAATCAAAATTCCACCATGAGGAGCTAGGAATCAAAGAACACAGATAAACCCAACCTAAGAAGAAGGAAGGAAACAATAAAATAGCAGAAATTACCGAATAGAGAACAACAGTAGAGAAAACAAAGCCAAAACGTGGTTCTTTGAAAAGATTAACAAAATTGAGAAACCTGTAGCTAGGATGAACAAGAAACAAATAAAAAAAAAGACCCACAAATATCAATATACCAAGAATGAAGATGTTATCAGTGCAGATCTTACAGACATTAGAAGAATCATCAGGGCAGGAGCTCGACAAGCAGAGGGGAGGTAACGAGTTGCTAGTTCTGTGTGGGTTTGCTGGGGGGAGAGAAGGAGTTGCCATAGCAGGCAGGAGCTGAAAAGACTGCTTGGAACCAGATATGAACCAGAATTGCTAGTTTCTACAGTGACCCATGACCTGTGTACACAGCCCAGTTTACTGCATCCTATACCAGCACCCTTGAGTGGTGGTCTAATGTGCATGTTAGACCATAGATGCCGAGACTGACAGGTCACCAATGGACCATAATGCCTGGCTTTCAGGGCACCTGGACTTGCTCAAAACATTGTTGAGCATGGGCCAATAAGTGAGTCTGATAGATCTGGGTCCACAGCCCCTAGAACATAAGGGGACTTTATTTCTCCCTGCCAGCTTCTAGCCTCTGATCAGTCATGCTCATAGATTTCAAAACTGACCCAATGCCATCCTGAGGCCATGATATCATCCTCACCACAGTTTATATGCTTCTGAAAATGGAGCTTTCTTTTTAAAAGATTCAGTCTTAATATTCATGGCAGAAGAAGCTTACCAAAGCTGGCTGCTCACCTCCAGCTCCCAAGTCAGTATCAGCCTGCCATGGCTTATTCCAGACCCAGATAACACCAAGAGAGAAGGAGGATGTGGCATGGGCCAGTTTCATCCACCAGTCACAGGATGGTACCTATCAGCCATGAGGCTGTAGACAGGGTCCTAAACCGCAAAGAAAAAGCTGTCAAAGCTTAGTTTTCTCCCCCTGCTCAGATGTTTACCTGGCAGGAGTGCCTGCCGTGTCTTCATGTCTTTGTTGCTCTTTGTGCAACTGGCCTTCCTTATTCTCTCACTCTCACTCTCTCTCTGTCTCTGTCTTTCATCTGTCCCATTATTCATCTGAGTGTGGACTCAAAAGAGCCAGACTCTGATCCTGGGCAGGCTCCCTTTCCTTTACATCTCTCAATGTGATCATCCATAAAATGAGGGAAATGATGCCATCTCATAGGCTCATGGCAAGTTAAATGACTCTGTGTGTGTGTGTATACACATAATATAAACATATATATTTATATATATGTAAACATATATATATTATGTGTGTGTCTGTGTGTATATATATATATATATATAGTGTGTGTGTGTGTGTATATATATTTTTTTTTTTTTTTTGAGACAGAGTCTCACTCTGTTGTCCAGGCTGGAGTGCAATGGGGCAATCTCAGCTCACTGCAACCTCCACCTCCCAGGTTCAAGCGATTTTCCTTCCTCAGCCTCCTGAGTGGCTGGGATTACAGGTGCCCACCACCATACCCAGCTAATTTTTGTATTTTTGGTAGAGATGGTGTTTCGCCATGTTGGCCAGACTGGTCTCTACCTCCTGACCTCAGGTGATCCACCCTCCTCGGCCTCTCAAAGTGCTGGGATTATAGGTGTGAGCCACCACACCTGGCCAAATGACTTAGTATATGTTAAAAGCGCTCAGACCAGAATCTGACACCTAGGAAGCACTAGATGTTTCACCAAATTGCAGGCCCAAGTGTGGTATTCTTCGGCATTCCTGGCGCCTATGTTCCTCGGGCTGACTACTCTGGATTCCACTTCTGGCGGAAGCTCCTCCACCCCATGCCTCCCGGTGGAGACCTGCCTGTCTCGCTGCCTGCAGGCAGCCTGGCCCAACAGCAGCAGTATAGGCACAGGGGGCGTTGCTCATGGGTGCAGCTGTTCCCTAACCCTAAGTTGAGACCTGAGGGTCTCATTGGGTCCTCCAAACTTCCAAGATTGTTTACTTAATGAATTGGCAAATTCATTAAGTATTTATTCACCTTCCCCCAAATAGCCAGTGAGCAAATTCAGCCACACTCCCATCAGGTACTGGCTGTTCACGTTATGACACTGGTGTTGGCGAGAGGGGAGTATCTTGAAAGGGCAGAACAATTGGGATGAGGATGGGGAAGAAGAGAGAGAAAGAGATGCCCTCAGGTGGGGAATTGAATTTAGTCAGATGATAGTAGCATCAGGCACTTGTGTTTTACTTCTCTCAGAACATTCTCACGTGCATTCTCTTACTGTATCCTTACCACAAGTCTGGGAGCTGGTTGTGGCCGAAGTGGGTATTTTCTCTAGAAACAAAAGAGCTGAAGCCCAGGAAGGCTGAAGGACTTGCTCAAGGTCACACAGCTACTTAGAGACAAAGAGGAGACCATAAGCCCTGAAGTCCTGATTCCCAGGGCTCCCTGCAGGGGACCATGTATAGAGAGTCACTGTGAACTGCTGTCTGAGCAAACTACGTGACCCCCTCTTGGCAAGACGAAAGGCCTTGGCTTGGAGCAAGACCCATGGAGAACACTCCGGGCGCCCCTATGCTGTGTTTTGAAACTGTGCCAGGGAAGAGGAGTGGCCTGGAAGTGCAGCCCCCTCTGTTGGGTGTTTCTGAGAAAGTGTTGTTCTCCCTTGCTGGATTTAATGAATAAATTATAATAACTTTTGCATTTTTATCCACATTATGCATGTTTATCTGCCCTTCCCCCGTAAACCCCCTTTCCCACTTCCACGTAGTACTATATTTCTTTTCATGTTTTATCTTTGGGAACTTGCCACTGATTATTATTTTTTTTAAAAGCTCATTACTAGTGATTGCTGATAAAGATGCACACCTCCTCGTTTTCTAAAAATGTATATGCTCAGGACCAAAAATTCAGGAAGGCATATGTGGGAGAAGGTACATTTCCATTTCCAAAGGGAGGGAGGTTACTTTTTCGGGAGCTCAGAAAAGGAAAGGGGAAAATGTTATATGACCCCTGCTGGTATGTGAGCTCCTTGGGGGAATAATGTCTTATCTGTCTCCAGCTCTTCGAATGGATCTTGCATGCAGTAACACGTGAGTACATTGATGGAATGCATGTACCAAGGAGCAGCTGGATGGCTGATGGGCTGGATGGCTAAGTGAGTGCATGAATAGATGGATGCCCAAGCACCAAAGTCAAACCTCATTTGGCTTGTTGTGTCAGAGAGCCTTCTTAATTAATTACTTCTCTGAATTTCACTACTATATTCTATTCTGGCCAAGTCTTGGAATTTCTTTATGTTCTAGGTGGGAAAAGATTACCTCTGTAATTCATCAAGGAAAATACTAACTTGCTCCCCCAAAGAGCTGGGGGAAAACACATTAATAGAAATATAATTGAGGAGTGACAGCAAAGTCCAGGAGGAGTTAAAGCATAAGTATCAGCCTGGATGTGAATTCTAATATAGGAATTACAATTCCTATATTAGAAATTATATTAGAAACCTTTACTTTCCTGTGATTTCTGTTAGTTCATTAAGTAACCTTTCTTGGAAGGTCTACTAATTCCTTTCAAGAAAGACATTTATTTTATATCTTACTATAATATACTAAGCACTGTTATTGCTAGGGTGTTTTGAAGGGGCAGGAAATGGTATTTAAAATTGAGATGCAGTTCTAGGCAGTTAAATAAAATCCACTGACCAGAAAAAAATACGTAAAATGATAAGGCAGGAGAAGTATTCTCTGCCAAAAAGTCATCCAAGAAAATAGTAAAGATTTATGTTCAGCATCCCTGAGATTAAAATTTAAAATAAATAAATGGGGATGATACACTTTGAAATCAGCTTCCTCTTTGAACTAGGAATTCAAGACTCAGAATAAAATAGGCCTTTTCATTGCAGAGCTGATCTTCATGACCAATATTTTGTCTCCACCAGGAACATTTAGTTGAGAAGCAGGAGAAGTCATTGCTAAGAAGCTTGTTTTCTTAAACCATGAGTGATTTTCAAAGAAACAGATATCAAATTGAGAAATCTCTACTAATCTTTCCCTTCAAAGTCTAGGCTTGGGTTTTTTTTTTTCAAAACTATATTTATTTTACAAATAATCAGACTCTGACAGAGTTTTATGTCTTTTTATCACTCTTGAAAAGCATAGTGGGCCTAACGTTGAATCAACCAAACACTCAGCCTCATGAAAAGCTTGTTTGGGGCCCATGGCGAGGAAAATGCCAGGATATAGGTGCTTTAGAGACGACAGCCATAATTGCAATGAGAAGGGGAGCTGTGGCTGGCTCTGACTGTCCTGCTTCCCACATTTTCTTTTTCTTTTAACGAGTGTCTCCACGTCCCCACCGCCCCCCCAACTCAGATCCCTTCAGTTTCCACTGCCTGCCATTTTCCCTTGCTCTGCAGCCTCCAACTCCAGTCCACTTAAGAGAACAGGCTGGAGGCTGCTGGAGGCCCTGAAGTGATTTATTGCTTTGCAGGAACTTTACTAAACTTCCCAAGTTGATTTTTTTTAGCTCTGAAAATCAAACAAAGTTCAAAAAGTAAACATTACAGGTTGACATCCCAGCCCAAAGCTGAGGAAAAATGTCTCCTGTTACATTTTTTGGCACGTAATAGAATTTATGAGCATTTTCAGTGTTTTGATTTTTTTCCCCAGTCACTGTTATTCCTTACCCCCCAGAGTTAGGTGTGGAGAGATTATGTTGGCCGGTTTCCATGGTGACACTGAAGAAAAGTAATTTTTTAAAGTAGGTTTCTACTGTGTTATTTCACATGCATGAAACATCAACATCTATGCTGTGTGGCTATTACCCCTAAACGTAAAGACACAGAAATGGTTGGAGTATTTTATATAAATAGACAAGTAGGGTGATATTTTCCTTGGTCTTGTGCCGACCCTAGTAACAAAAGTCTCTCAGTTACCCAGGGCACCTGGGAGAGAGTAAGGAACAGTTCTGCTCAGTGTTAAGCAACCTTCTCTCCTGTGAATAACCTTTTCTTTTTTTTCTTTTTTTTTTTTAAAAAAAATAAAAAAGCTCAAGTTGAACGTCCACCCCCCTCCTATTTAAACTAGGGACCAGATGAAAAGTTCCTTTTGGGGCTCACTGTTCAAAGAACCAGGATTAATCTCTGTTTTTGGTCTAGCTTACTTGGTCAACCACTGCAAGTATTCCCCTTATCTGTCCAAGGAGTTGTCTAGAATCTTCTTGCCCCAGTAAACAGTTGCTTACAGCCTCCTAGAGTGAGGTTAGTTAGGGTAAGTATATACCTTTGCAGCAGAAGTTTGGTGAAGCTCTTCCTGCCACCCCTACACATATATATACACACACACACACCACACATGCACATGTCACATCAGCATCCATCACGCACCCCACTCACACACACCACGTACACAGTTGCACGCACACACACACAGTCACTTCTTGAGGCTTCAGACAGGTTGCTTTATCTAGGGCAAGTCAAAGTTTGGAAACGGAAGAGATCGTGATGGGTTGTTGTGCTGTTTCCCTTACGTGTAACCATGGTTAGACTTTCTTGTTATGTAACTGAGAATACTTGGTTTTTGGAAAATAAAATGGAGAGCACTGCTTTATCTTGGGAGAATAATATCATCATGCATGTGGAGAATGCCTTTAACTTTTCCAAGGTTCTTCCTACCTGTTATTTGAATTTCCCAATAATTCTGAAGGGTAGATTTTCCTGGCATTCCCCTGATTTTAAAGCTGCAGGGACAGAAGTTTGGGTTGCCCATTCATTACGGGCATAGCTGAGTCAGGGATTTAGGACCCTCAGTTTCCACTGAGGTCCTGTGTTACTATTTCAGTACTTGGCATCTTCCACACAGCCAGTCTGAGAAAGCACAAGGCCTGCAGCTTCCTGGGACAGGGTCTCAGACATGCAGAAACCATCAGGAGGAATTCACTCTACTATTAACGAATGTTTACTGAACACCTGCTACACATCAGACACTGCTCCAGCCGCAATAGTTCAAACAGTCAAGAATCCCTACATGCTATGAGTACAAGGGAATGGTGAGTGAATGAGTAAAACACATAACGCATGTGTCAGGTGTTGATCAGTGTCAAGGAGAGAAAGAAAGCAGGAAGAGGGGTAGACAGAATGCCGGGAATGAGAAGAAGTGGGAAGAGGTGTTACTGAGGGGTGACAGTGGAACAAAGATCTGAAGGTGCTGAGGGAGCAAGTTTTGAGGATCTCTGGGGAAGAGAAGTCCAGGCCAACAGAAAGATCAAGGAGTGTGGAAACCTGCATGCATTGCCTTCTTGAAATCCACAGAGCCACATAGTCATTGCATGTGTGTGTGTATTTGAAAACTTCTTGAATTCTGAGGTTGGTACGTGGCTTTAATTTTTGCCTTAATGGCTTCCTGCACTTGGGGAGCTCTTTAATAGTGCATTCTGGAAGTAGTAATCGTCAGTCCTGGGCTGGTATCACATTACCTGTGTGGAAAAAACAGAATTGCTTTGGCACTGATTGGGTTTTGGGGTGGTGACTATGTTTTCCTGGTTTTTAATGCAGATCATTGAAAACATGTCAGGGCCTGGTCTCAAGTGTTTCTCTTAAATGGGGGAGAATCATGTTCTTATAAGCAGAGGGTGCAGGAAGGGACTGGGTGGGGGGTTGGTGGGCAGAAGGGTTCTTATATTTTAAATGCCAGTCAGCTGCAACCACTAGTTAACTGGAGCCTGTTCAAACTCATTTGGAGAACAGTTGAATTTTTAAAGTGCCTTTTGATTCTCTCTTTCATTTATTTTAACTGATCTGCTGGGATTAGGAGCTTGGTAGGGGAACACCAGAATGCTTGCCAAAATGTGTGAATAATTAGAGCTCCGATGATGTGTGCCAGATAGAAGGGGAGTATTCACACTTCTGATTAGATTCAGCTAAATGCAGTTGTAAATCACTGCTGCCACAGTAACAGCGCCCTGTCAGGACTGAGCACAGGAGGAGGCTCAGGGCAGTGAAGAGATGCAGGGCAGCCCCAAAGCATGAGGCTGGACCGAACCTTTGTGGAAGAGGAGGGCAAGGAGAATGGCTCCAGTCACCAGCAGCCCCCAGGACATTGGTTTTGGCATCTCTTTCAGCTCATTTCTACCGTGTTGAGTCTTGCTGGGCACTGAGGTGGCCATCAGCTCAGCAAATGCGAATTAGACAGGTCCCTGCTCTCAGGATGCTTACAGTCTCAGGGAAGGTGAATGAACAACTGTGGCTCAGTGTGACGCATGTGTCCACAGGACAGACATTGTGCTAAAGGGTCCCAGAGGAGGAATCGGGCCTGCTGAAGGGAAAGGAGAAAGGATAGGTGGAAAGGCAATCATTTCCTTCAGCGATAAAAGTTGACATTTCAGAGAGCTCAGCAAGATAAGTTAGTGGCTGGAGGAGTTCCAGGCAGAGGGAACTGCATGTGCAAAGGCACAGAGAGGCAAATTTCCCCCCGGTCTAAGAGTGCAGTCCTCCAGGATGGCCAGGGAACTGGGAACAACATGGAAGAGGCTGGCGATGCAACTTGCAAACACTGCAAATAGGTTGGTTCAGAATGTGAAGGATCTCAAGTGCTCATAGGAGGAAGCTCTATTTTTCCGATTACATACCACTCCCAAGATCCCGGCCACCCCTTGCGGAGGGTCAGTTTCCCACCTCAGCCAGAGAACCCTGCCTTAGCCATAGTCATCGATAGGAATGTGTTAGTATTCTTTGGGCAGGAGAAATAAATGTTGAGAACCATTGCTCTCACCAGTGGAGAGTCTCAGGAGGTTAAGAAGGGAAGAACTATAAGATGGTTAATTTTGAAAGAAAACTGGCAGAAGCTTTGGTGTAGAATTGTTAGTTTACAGTAAGGTAGGTCTGCAGGCTCCTGGATGTAGGTGGGAGGTTATAGTCAGGTTCTGAACAAATGATAGAATCCATTTCAAGAGAGATTTCAGAGTGGAATCCAGTTGGACTTATTGAGGATGACTCCAGCTGTGTGTTGGGTTTCTTGCTCCTTTCTGAACCATCCTTGCTTGATCCTGACTTTCCTGCACATGTGGAGTGCCATAGCTCAAGATACGATGTCCTACCGAAAATAGACAGTGAGTATATGTGTTTTACAGTATTGTCCAAGAGGTGGAATCCTGGTATTTCCTAATCACAAGTACACTTTTCCTCCCTCTCCAGCACTGCTCTGCTCCCTCCACCTCAGGTTGCTAAAGGTACTGGTGGTCTTTAAAAAAAAAAAAAAGCAAATACCCATCTCTCACTCGGGACATCCCAGTGTATGGATGCCTTCTCTGGCCCCTCTCCTGTCCCGTTCTTGGAAGAGCAGCCTACTTTCTCTGTCCTGATCATGCAACAAGTTGCTCTGAAATCAACCAGCAGCTTGTGGTGGGAGTAAAAGCCCAGGAAAAGGAATGCAGAAGAAAAGCGACAGAATGGCATGAAACCCAAAGCAAATGGTAAAAATGAGCACCACATGGAGAATGTGGAAAGGAGAGGAAAGCATAAAAATCGCAACCACATCTGACATCCTAGAAATGGAGACAGACAAATAAAATCTCACATGTGGCTTTCCTCAAGTCGGAAAGATTCCGCTTCTCTATTCAGGGGCGGGATGAAGGAGCCTCTTTGGAAGCCGTGGGCCTTTCTCAAGTTGTTCTACCACGCCTTTCATTTCTCCCACTTTAGCCAGTAAGTTCAAGTGCTTAGAGAAATGCTTAGCCTCTAGCACCTTCTCCAGGCACAAAATAATAGGTTGACAAAATTAGTAATTTTTTTTTTTTTTTTTTGAGATGGAGTCCCTCTTTGTTGACAGGCTGGAGTGCAGCAGTGCAATCTCGGCTCACTGAAACCTCAGCCTCCCGGGTTCAAGCAATTCTCCTGCCTCAGCTTCCTGAGTAGCTGGTATTTCAGGCATCCGCCACCATGCCCAGTTGATTTTTGTATTTTTAGTAGAGATGGAGTTTCACTGTGTTGGCCAGGCTGGTCTCAAACTCCTGACCTCAGGTGATCTGCCTTCCTTGGTCTCCCACAGTGCTGGAATTACAGGCATGAGCCACCACGCCTGGCCCAAATTGATACTTTCCAAAGCGTGCATGAAGGACAATAATTTGAGATGTGAGGAAAAAATCTAGAATGACTTTTTCTACTTATTTTTATCTCACCTATTCAGATTTATTTCATGAATGTATATTTTAGAAATACATTAGTATACTGGTATATCATTATAGCATATCAATAAGTAAAAATATCTTGGGTGAGTTAAATGATTGATTAGTCTATTTTTACTCTGGGGGCCACATGATCAGAATGTGTGAGGACCGGGAGAGTAGTTAGCAGTGTTACTAGCTGAAGGTGGGGACAGGAAGAATGCTCTAGAACTGTGAGTCCTTGTGGAAACAGGGGCATTAACTGGATCGGCTGCCTCCTTCTAGCTTATGAGATAGCCTGTTAGCTTCCCTTGTAGCTCAAAGAGCCCCTGGAAATCAGTAGTCAGAACCCAGAGAAAGGGAAATTCTACCCATAGAAGAGATGCCCATGTTTTCTTTGCCTATAGTCACTTTGCAGAGCCACACCCACAGGTGGCAGAAGCACAGTGGAACTTACCCTCAGGCCCCTTCACCATCACAGGCCTCCCTTTCCTTGTTTTGTTGTTCGGTAGAGGTGGTGGTGTTGCCTCCCAGAACCCTCATCCAGGCTCCGTGAGACATGCAAACGTGCCCCAGTGTCATGAACCTTCCCCTTAACAGCTCCTTCTCCCCTTTCTCCACAACACAAACAAAACCGTCAAACTCCATATAACTGTTATACTCTAACTGTGGAGTCAGGAATACTGTGCTGCCTTACCTGATGCTCTTTTCATTTTTGCAGCCATCTAGCTTTCCTTTCCCCCCACCCCAGCAACCCACAAACTTAAACTCCAACCTAGTTCAACCTCAGAAATCCCATTAATGTCTTAGAGGCAGGTGACCTGGGGAGCCCTTCACTTCCGCTGTCAGCGGTGTCTCCATGGCTCAGGAAGTTACCCTCCCACCCAGCCAGGCTGCTTTCCCTGTCAATAGTATTCTCCTTCCCTCCATGTCTGTTAGAACTTGACCATTAGTCAAGCTGTTCCTGAGATGTGTCTCTTCTAGAGATGTACACTGGTTAGAGAGGGAAGCATCTCCATGACTTTCCTCTCCCTGTCATGGTGACAGCAGTGACAGGTTTGACAGTTCCAGTTTCTAGGACCTCCAGCTGCAAGTGCTGCTTCATCCATGTGCTTATGAATTGCTTCAGGTCCACCTCGTACCCTTTCCCTCTCCAGCCATGTTTATCCTGGCTCCGTATTAATGGCACACATTCTAAATGTTGGACAAAGATAGTAGCCCTTGTGTAAGAACACGCTATCAACAGCAAATGGAAGATGTTACACTTCAAGGCTACCAGTTGTCCCCACTTGTGCCATACTGAAATAGGAGATGGCCTGTATCTGTTTGAAATAAATGGAGTGAAATAATAGTTGGTGAGTAGAGAGTCCTGAAGGCAGTGAACCATGATGGAATCAAGGATCTCTTCCTGTTAGAGTGACTTTTGCCCACTGCTTCCAGTGGTGCTTGTAGAACTCAGGATCTCAAGGATATTTTGTGTCCCCTGCAGAAAAGTAGCAACGCAGGTTGTTCACATCCAGAGGTCATGACTCCCAACAAACTTTGTTTACAGCAGCCCAGGCTCAGTGAGGTGTATAGTGGGAAGGGCCCAGTACCACATGGGCCAAGAGGCACTCATTAACTTCCTACCCGGTTGTAAGCATTAGGAAGTTCCATTCAGGCAAAGTACTTACAGCAAATATCACAACTATGGCATAGTCCTATTCTGAAGCGGATGTGTTTTACAAGTGAAGACTTCAGGAAACAGCCAAAGAAGACGTGATCTTCCCTCAAGACATCATTGTTTGTCAGTAGAGGAGTATTGGGCATTTAGGGTAGACTGCTCCCACACATCACAAAACACTTAGCAACACTGCTTTGCCCATTAAATGCCAGTATCCTTCACCATCACCTTGACTCCTGAAACACAGTCCCACACAGTTGCAGGTGCTCCCCAGGGTGGGGAGGAAAGGAGCGCTTCCTCAGAGGGAGAACCAGGGGAGATGAGGTAGCAGCACCCATAGGTTTGCCTGTGCAGTGCGTGCAGCTAGTCGGTTATTTCACCCAGACTCTTGATGATTCAACACATTTTGGAGAAAGAAAGTTGGTCCCCAAAAGAGGCACCTGACTGGCCCAATCCACTGTCACATGTTAATGGTTGTCACATGACAGCCACTTGCTGGATCTGTTCATGTCACCAAATAGTCACTGTCTAATTAGACTTAACAAATTCTAAACGTGGCATTAGATTTACAAAGTCAGTAAACTGTGATGTGTGCCTGTGTTATCTTTCATGATCTGACAGATCATGTTTGAAAATTGGCCCAAGCTGGGCCCAGCGGTTTGTACCTGTAATCCCAGCTACTTGGGAGGTTGAGGTGGGAGGATCACAACATCCTGGGAACAGAGCAAGACTCCTGTCCCCTCGCTCTTTTTTTTTGGGGGGGGGGGAGATAGAGTCTCCCTCTGTTGCCCAGGCTGGAGTGCAGTGGCTTGATTATAGCTCATTGCAGCCTTGAACTCCCAGCCCAAGCAGCGCCCCCCGCCTCCGCCTCCCAAGTAGCTGGGACTACAGGTGTGCACCACCATGCCCTGCTAATGTTTTAAAGTTTTTGTAGAGATGAGGTCCTGTGTTCCCCAGGCTGGTCTCAAACTCGTAGGCTCAAGTGATCCTGCCATCTTGGCCTCCCAAAATGCTGAGATTACAGGCGTGAGCCTACTGCACCCAGCCAAAAATTGTTTTTAAAAAGAAGGAAAAAAAATTGGCCAAAATGCAGAGAAAAGTTTGACTATCAATACAGCATTACTTTTTTGAAGAATACACATCATTTTGGTTTTATTTTACATCAACCATCTCCCCTCTGCTCAAGATTTGAGGTTGCTTGTTAGCTGAACTACCTGGCAATGAATTTGTAATTGAAACAAAAATTTTGAATTTTCGAATATGAGAATTTCATTAATAAGTCATGAATTGTAAGCTTGGGTATGAAAATCTTTATAATACTTTTCTCTTTAGTGAGACATTTCTTATCTGCCGTCTTGCAGGCTGCTGCACAGGAGCTCGAGTACATAGATTTGTTGTAAATTAAATATTAAAGCTTTATAGGCTATTTTTATTTCCTTCTGCTTGCATTCCTTCCTCCAGCTCCTAATAGCCACATGCCCAGTCTTTAAACGGAGCCAGGTTTAGAGAGGTCTAATGAAAAGGGTTTACTGAATGGGGAAAAGGGCAGCCACCATGACCCCATATCACACCTTTGCCACACAATCAGAGGCCTCTGTTGAAGCTGTTCTGGAAAATATCTATTCTTACCAGAAGCTGTCCCGCACTGTCAGTGAAAAGACATTAGGTGCAGGTGTCAAACATGACTAATGAGGCATGAGGAGTCGACAGCAAAATAACAGAGATTATGGGCAGAGAGGACTTGCGGATGAAATGTGAATAGCAGTGTAGATGTGTGAGTGATGCAGGAAGGAAGGGGAACAGCACCGAGAACAGTAGCTGTCCCAGTTGCAGGAAGGTTGGACAATATCAATTACTTGTTTGGTATCTTCTCATTTCATATAGTGAGTTGGACAAACATCTAATGTTTTCCTCTTGAAATTGTGAGTTCCTGCAAGTGTTTGGGGCTTGGTGTCCACGTTTCTGTAATCTACTAAGACAAGCCAGAATCTTTTTCTGTTTTGATATTTACACAGGTTTTGTTGTGAAACTGTCAAGAAGGATGAGGCATATTTCACTCATTAATTTTCATTGTCATCAAAACATCAGAGTCACAGTGCAATATCCTGCTATTCCGGGGCCCACAGGGGCTCTGATTGATACATTCTGACTTCACAAAGGTTGTAATCTAAATGGAAGAGGCTTGAAAAAGAAGAAAGTATGATTAGTTGTACTCGTGTCAAAAGCTACCTCTGAACAGACCAATATGCTACAGCAGTCAGAGATTTCAAGAGAGGTACCAGGGCCTGAGACTCAAACTCAGTGAATCTTGCTTCACTAGATGTGGAGTCTGCCTTTGGTGGCTTCGCAGTGCCTGGCCCTGAGCCTCCACCCACTCAGCGCTCACTAGAGGACTGTAAGCATATTTCTCTGCATTCGCTAGCCTCCGGGAGGTCGATTTTTACCTCATGGAGGTGAATTTTAAAGACTTCCTTTTTGGATGAGAAAGAGAAGTCCGGTTGAGAAGGAGCAGAAACACCATGAAACCAGGTGGGTGGTGGTTTCCCTTCCTGGTGCTTTTAACCAGTTCTCCCAGAGTGGAGATAAACATGAAGTTAATATGGGGAATGTTGATCATCCTAAATGCAGCTCCAAATGATAGACCCAGGACAGGTTTCCAAACAGCTGTTATTCAGATTAGAGGCAAGGACTTGATGTATTGCTCCCATTAGAAAGTGTCCTAATGGAAAGGGCCTGCACTTTCTCCTGGCCCCATCTGAATTAAACAGTTGGAGTATTTTAAATCAAGGGTCATAAGTGTCAACAAGATGGAGAGCTTTGCCTCTCGATTAAAAGAGGCTTGTAAGTTACTTAGGAAGTTCCTGCCGACACAGATTGCACGTGGCTCCTCTGAACCATGGTTATACCCAGGCTAAGTCCAGCTGTTGTCCTAAGAAGGGAGCAGGCCAGCTCAGACAGAAAACGCAGCTGGGGAATTTAAGTCTCACATACCAAGATCCTTTTAATCAGAGGGTTTAGGGGAGGTAGGACATTTCACGTTTCTCTGCCAACTTGTCCCCAAGGTAGGGACCACAATCCTGGCAGGCTGGGATAGGGACCAAAGTGGCACTTGCCTTTCATAACGTATTTGTGCTTGTTTCCATATCAGTAATGTCTTAGTTCCTTATCAGGTTAATTACCCACCCCTTCTTTCCAGGCTCCGAGTAGAAGTCATGCTCCAAGACCAGGCGCTGGCCTTGAACGTGGTGCCTCCTCCTGGTTTGTACCTGGTTTGAGATCATCTCAGGCACAGAGCACTGGAACACGGGGAGCCACATGGTCCCAGGTGCAGGCTGAGCCAAGCACAATCCCTGGGGTGTCTTTTTCTCCCCTGGGACTGACATTAAAGGTGCAGGAGCCAATCAGGATCATAAGAGAAGGCTGAAGACTTCCCCAGATTGAGAGGAGAAGAGAGGAAGAGCAGGGCAAGGGGGTGGCCAGGAGCAAGAGAGCAGAGCCTGAACAGCAGTAGCGAGGGTGATGCGTCTGGAGCGAGAGGGACAGATGTCTCTAGGTAGATGCCCTTATGGCAGCGCTTCTGGAGAGAGAAGAAAATCCCAGTAATATTAACAGGGCTACAACAAATGAAAATTGGAAAATAAACAGATGGAACATGCCTCATAGTTTAGCTTTTATCATCAATAATTCTGAATCTGCAAGTGAATATGGCTAACTGTAGTTCAAACCATCTGCCTATTACTGCCTCTCACTTGAAGAGACTGTGTTGCATCCCACTCTCCACCAAGACTGAGAGGAAGGGAGGGAGGGAGAGGGAGAGAGAATAATTATTCTCAGCTGTTCTGTCAAAACAGACACGTGCTTCGCGCCCAGTGTAAAGGTCAACTGCAGATGGACACCATCTATCTCTAGAGAGGGCAGCCAGCAGTCACACGCTGCTGTCCTGGGCTTGTGGGGACCCCTTCTGGCTGCCCTTCTGAGTTCAAATGTAAGCATCTAACAGGCAGGCTCTGTTGTTTATTTCGGGGCTGGCGTTCAGCAGTTTCTTATCTATATGGGGGAAATTAACTCAGGTACGTGTATGGTGTGTCCCAACCTACTCTGGGCCATGCAGAGTCACCCTCTGTGTGTTTCAAGTCTTCTGGAGGCTCATCTGGGGTCCAGAACAGCACTGTGAGAGATGAAAGGACAGAGACACCCAGAGAGCTCAGAATCTGGGGAAGCCCGGCTCTCCAAGACAGGGACCACTGATGCTGAGTGAGCACCAGCCCAAATCAGACCTGGTCTTCACCACCACGCTCTTTTGGAAAGTGAACATTTTATTCAGAAGGCAATATGGTAAGAACCTTGAAGAAATAAGTGTAAATGGTAAATCATCCACAAACTCAGTTTTAGCCTATCTCGCCTTGCATGTTCCCTCTTGCAAGACTAACCTGAGAAACACAGAATCAAGCCTTTATCATTTGGTAAATTGTTTCATCAAGAATACTGGGCCAAGCACAGTGGCTCACAACTGTAATACCACTGCTGTGGGAGGATCGTCTGAGCCTAAGAGTCTGAGGCCAGCCTAGGCGAGACCACATCTCTACAAAAATTTTTAAAATTAGGAAAAAAAGAAAGAATACCATATCTGAGGTGCAGATGAGTGTGCAAGTAATTCTTTTTCTTTGTTGTTTTAACATGACAGCAGCTGACTTTTTTATGGAGCTTCCCTGAACATTATAAAAAGTAAGGCCGGGCACAGTGGCTCACACCTGTAATCCCAGCACTTTGGGAGATTGAGGTGGGTGGATCACCTGAGGTCAGGAGTTCAAGACCAGCCTGAGCAACATGGCGAAACCCTGTCTCTACTAAAAATACAAAAATTAGCTGGGTGTGGTGACGGGCATCAGCTACTCGAGAGGCTGAGGCAGGAGAATCACTTGAATCGCAGAGGTGGAGGTTGCACTGAGCCAAGATTGCACCATTGCACTCCAGCCTGGGTGACAGAGCAAGATTCGGTCTCAAAAAAATAGAAAAAGTAACTAAGACAAAAACCAACCCAAAATACTTAAGATGGGGCACTTGAAAAGTGCATGTGTATACGAATGTATGTGCATGTACCTCATAGAGGCATGTATGTGTGGACACAAATACCAAAAATATTCCAAAGACTTTTAATTTTTTAGGTGTTGACTACTGTTTGTTCATAGCCCAGTGGTGTTAACAAGCAGTAGATTGTTAGTGACAATCGCACTCTCTCCAGCACTTACGGCAGAAGGCTTGATTTAATCGAAGAGCTGTCATTTATTATTCTGTTGTGCAATTCCATGGGGGTAGCTAACTGATCAAGCTCTGGCTACGGGGAGCAGAGGGCTTTTTTTTGTTGTTGTTATGTCTAAATCCTCAATACAAATTGCAGTATTTCTGGACTCCCAGTGGGACCCATTAGAGCCTGTGGGGCATTAACGATCATTAATAGTGCTGTCAAAAAGGAGGGGGGTAGGGAGAGAAGGAAAGAAAGGGAGGGAAGTGAAGAAAGGGAGGGTGCAGAATAGCAGCCAGGGAGAAGTGTGGCTTTTTTCAGAAATGGAAAATTAATACATCTGCTTTGTTCACAGTGCCGAGCATTTGATGTTTATTAGCAGGCATCTTAATTTTGCAGATTAATACCTCTTACTTCCGCATATTGAAATCCTTCCGTTGCCTCAGATCCTTCTTCTCTTTTCCTCATCGTTTCCTCCGCCTTCCCAAAATCTTTCTCTCCCCAGTAGTCAGTCCTGAATCTCCAACTCCAAAAATGAGACAGAAAAGGACCGAGAAAATATGAGTGGGGAGAGTGTCTTCATTCAGAACAGAACGTGTGCGTGTACACACATACACTACAGTTACAGTCATAATTGGCAATCTTGCCTGTGATATCCCATTAACTGTGGTTCCTTTTAAGCATTTAACTGTATAGTTAATAATCAGGTAGAAATGTTTTAATCAGTTACTAACTAGCATGCTTATCAGTGTGATGGAGAAAGGGCAAGGTATTAATTAGTTAGGATAACATGCTAATGTTTGCATTTTAAGACTTCTACTATTTAAAGCAAGGAAGACCCTGACTTGGAGTCTTATTCAGAACTGAAGCCTTTTTCTTGAATTTTTGTTCTCTCCAAATTCCATATCTATGCTAAGCTGACTCGCCTTTTGCCTCCTTATGGTTGCATATTTTTCTCCTCTTTGTATTTTTTCTTTTAGTCTCAGACTCTTGAGATCTAGTCTTCTACATTAATGACATTCTCAAACCATAGAAAGGAATTTTCGCACAGTAATAATAGGTGTGCGTTACACTTTCTTTCTTCACAGCAGTAAGTGCCATTACTTCTTTCAAGTGTTGAGTACCTGTGATGTGCTGGGCACTGTGCTTGACACAGGGAATACAGTGGAGGGAAGAAAGAACCAAGGCACCATTCTTGGCCTCATGGAGCTTCTGCTATGGTGGGAGAGAGACTTGGGAATCCCACAAGTCCATTTAGAATCACAACCATGGTGTATGGGAGAGGCACTGGGACTATGAGAAATTATAAGGTATTCTGACTTAGGGAGGAAGCTTGGGAAAGTACCCCATGGAAGGTACAGTTGAGCAGATAGAAAGGAAAAACAGATTGGTGATTACTTTGTTCCAGGAACCATGTTAAGTATTTTTGCATGAATTATTTCATTTAATCCTTATAACAATTCTAGAATATAGGGAGGATTCTTTAGTTTACAGATTAAACTTAGCTTTAAAAGAGAATGAGCTGCTGCCTGTCTGGCCCACGGTATAAGCCTACTGCACAGCTCATTGATGAATGAACCCCAGGTACGGAGACTTTGACCCTTGGATGGTAACTCTTCCATCTTCTCTTTTTCATGTCTTTTGACATTTTTGAGCACAGATAAACCAGGCTGACCAATGGAGCCATTTAACTCTTACCAAGGACTCAGAATGGTGTGGGTGCTGTGCACATGTTTGAGACAAAGCCATTAGCTTCCCAAATTGAGCAAAGCGATACAAAAAAATGACCAAGACTCTCAGCCTACAATCTCTAGTGTGGAAGAAATACCCTGTTTCTTTGCTTTCTTACATCAACTTCATTTTCTACTTGAAACTGTACCCCTAAAGGGACCTCCCATTTAAGTTGTTCCCAGTGTATCCTATATCCCAAGAGTTGTATCCGTGTTCTGTGTCTTTTTGCCGAGGGATGTTGAAGGCTGGAAGTCCGCTAGGCCTTAGGTCCCCCAGAGCACTGTGGGGAGACCCCACATCCCATTCCTATGAGCCACCAGAAGCCTGGTGTGGCCGTTTCTCCTGGAGACTTGCTTCCTCCTGTGAGCCATTCCAGAATAGGGTGTGGGGCCCTAGTGCTCTGACATCCACAGCTTCCTCTCTGCTTCTCCATTCTGGGTGAATCTTTTCCTAGTCTTAGTGAAGCCCTTCCCCATATCTTAGGCACTACAATTCTTTTTTTGTTTGTTTGTTTGTTTGTTTGAGATGGAGTCTCGCTCTGTTGCCCAGGCTGGAGTGCAGTGGCGCGATCTGGGCTCACTGCAAGCTCCGCACCCCAGGTTCACACCATTCTCCTGCCTCAGCCTCCCATGTAGCTGGGACCACAGGCTCCCGCCACCATGCCCGGCTGATTTTTTTTTTGTATTTTTAGTAGAGACGGGGTTTCACTGTGTTAGCCAGGATGGTCTCGATCTCCTGACCTCGTGATCTGCCTGTCTTGGCCTCCCAAAGTGCTGGGATTACAGGCATGAGCCACTGCGCCCGGCCCGCACTACAATTCTTTACTTAAACTTTATCTTTCTCATTCCATTAGATTTTCATGGCCATTGAACTTAGCAACTGAAGAAAACTAGTTTCCCTTTCCTATAGGGCAGAGAGAGCTTTAGTAACCAAATGTTACTAGGAGGAGTGGGGAAACATTTTTATTTTCATTCCAGTAACACAGCAGTTCTCAAAGAGTGGCCCAGGTACCTAAGGGGGATCCCCAAGACCCTGTCAGGGGTTCTCCAAGGCCAAAACTATTTTCCCAATAATAAGACATTATTTGCCTTTTTCACTTACTATCATTCTCTCACAAATACATGGTGGAGTTTGCCAGAGGCTACATGACATGTGATTTAAAATATTGAATGCAAAAGCAAATATGAGAATCCAGCCATCTTCTAAACCAGACATTAAAGAAATTTGAAAAAAATGTAAAACTCACTAATTTTTTTGTTTTGAAAAAGTTATTTTTATAAAAATGTATTAACAGGTAATAGGTTTGTTATTGTTATTTTTAAATGAATAAACGTTTTACAGTTTTCTCAGTTTTTTTTTATTTATTTATTTATTTATTTATTTATTTATTTATTTATTTATTTTGAGATGGAGTCTCACTGTGTCGCCCAGGCTGGAGTGCAATGGCACGATCTTGGCTCACTGCAACCTCCACCTCCCAGGTTCAAGTGATTCTCCTGCCTCAGCCTCCTGAGTAGTTGGGATTAAAGGCACCCACCACTATGCCCGGCTAATTTTTGTATTTTTTGTAGAGACGAGGTATCGCCATGTTGGTCAGGCTGATCTGGAACTCCTGACCTCAGGTTATCTGCCCGTCTCAGTCTCCCAAAGTGCTGGGATTACAAGCGTGAACCACTGTGTTCAGCCTTTAATTTTTAAGTAGCAAAAGCAAAAGCCTTTTGGAAGTTCTCAAAAAAATTTAAGAGTATAAAGGAGTCCTGAGGTCAAAGCATTTGCAAACTGCCACAGCAGAGCAAAGGAAGAAAAGAAAAACCAAACAGTCAGATTTCCATACAAAATCCACCATGCCACACTGGCAATTTCCAAATGTGGAAACTGGATTGTGTCATCCAGTGAGAGAAACTGTTACTTGGATACTTTGGCCCTACCTCTCTAATTTTTTTTCCTCAAATTTGAAGAGAGCATAATAAAACAACCTCCTAAATCCAGGTAATCACACATCCCAGTTTCCCTGGAACAGCCCCAACTTCTGTATGCCCTTTGTCTTGTCATAATTTTTTATTTTATTTTTATTTTTTCATTTTAAACTTTTTTTCATTTTAATGAATTTTTTTTTGTTTTTGTTTTTGAGACAGTCTCACTCTGCGGCCCAGGCTGGAATACAGTGGCACGATCTTGGCTCACTTCAACCTCCACCTCCCAGGTTCAAGTGATTCTCCTACCTCAGCCTCCCAAGTAGCTGGGATTACAAGCATGTGCCACCACACTCAGCTAATTTTTGTATTTTTAATAGAGACTGGGTTTCACCATGTTGGCCAGGCTGGTCTCGAACGTCTGACCTCAAGTGATCCCCTTGCCTTGGTCTCCCAAAGTGCTGGGATTACAAGCATGAAGCACCACACCTGGCCTGTCCTGTCATAATTTTTAAGTGCTCCCACTTTCACTCTCGAAAGTGTCCCAGTTTGATTGATAAATTAAAGGTCAGCATACATGAACCTCACCCAACTTCATGAGCTTATAAATGACAAAGTACCAATCTTTCTATGGTCCGGAGAGTCGAGAAAGCAACCCATTTGGATTGACTGGCTGGGATGTGGCAGAGAGCATGCATTTAATTTGTCTGTGACCCTTTCCTGTTTCAGCTGTGAATATAGGTCCCCACGTTGATCTCAGCTAGGGAATTGGGTATTTACCATCAAGGCAGTGGTGAACCGGGTGGGCCTCCCACACAAAAAGCTCACTGGCAACTAGCAATCCAGATGGCGCACATATCCATGTGATATTGGCCACATAGAGGCCTTTGCGGGGCTTTTTTTGGACATTGCTAAGCCTGCTGAGTCTAAGATTTCAAATGCTGTTTTGAGCTACTTGATTCAGAGGTGAAGCCAGACCACTTGGAGGGAAGTGTGAAATTCTTTGGAGTTCTTCAACTCACTTGTGACTCTGTAAAAATTACCCGGGGGCCAGAAGCAAGGAAGGAGGTAACGCTTCAAGTGGCCCTTCTGCCTCCACAGCACTTTTCAGATTAGGCAGTGACAGGGGCTGGGGAACCCTCTTTCCCTCCCGCCCTCAGTAGGAAAACATCGAAACATCCATAGTGTCAGCTGACATGATTTGGGGTGAGCTTTAAAGGACTAAAGGACTCCCCCCAGAAGGCTGAGATCCTTGTTAAGCAAGGAACTTTCATCTCAGGTTCTAGGCTCAGGAGCATGGAAATTGGAATTCTTTTTAATTGACCATATGGTTAGTTTTGCAGCTTTGCGAAGCTATAAATCTTTGGTGGAGTTGTAACCTAGCAGAAATGTCACCAGAGGAAAATTTTTTTTTTAACTTTTTCCTCTTGTTTCTTCCCAAAACTCACTTAAAGAAAAAAAAAAAAAAAAAAAAAAAAAAACCATGCAGCTTTTGGTATATACACACTGGTGAGTGAAGTGGAGGGGGGCTAGGTCTTGGACAAGTGAGCATGGCAGGGTTCTATCAGGCAGATCCAGCAGTTCCAGCCCCATTCTGAGAGCTCACAATTTAGCTTTTGCTGGTGCCAGCAATTACAAAAGGGGCCTACTCAGCTTTAAGCACTCAAGTGTTGATGGACAAAGTGCTAGTTTAACAGATCTGCGTAATGGGGAACAGGTGAATAAATACAGGATTAGTGCGCCCTTTACAGTAACAGCCTTATTATCACATGTTATGTGGGGTTTTTGCCTCCATTTGACAACTTGGTTGTGTAAAAAATTTTAAGTAACACAACAGAGAGGAAACCCTTCATAACAAAGCACCGAAACAATTAATCAAGATTTATGAAACCTCTGGGTAGTAGTGGTGTGTCAACCAAAGTGGCTATTTCTGATCAGACCCACAGCCTCCTAAATGAATAAATGGAGAACACAGCACCAGAAGCCACAGCCTCCATAAGTGGTACAATTGTTTTCCATAATTGAAGACAGCAAAAGCCTGTGTACGATCAAAGACCATTCCATTAGGAGAGTGAGGATGTAATAAGGGGACAGATTTGAGTCTGCCCAGCCTGGAAGGCATGTAATCTATCCCCCTGTCTCCACCACGGTACTAACACCCACAGCAAACCCCACTGGTGAATCTTATTCTATCTCAAATGGTGGCTGTAATCCACCTTTTGCCCTTAGGAAATTGTATTAGTCCAGACCTAACCCCCTTATTAAGAGGAAGCACTGTTGCCACAGAAGTCATCTACTTTTCTTTTTCCTTTTTTTTTCTTTTTGAGATGGAGTCACTGTTGCGCAGGCCGGAGTGTAGTGGTGCAATCTCGGCTCACTGCAACCTCTGCCACCTGGATTCAAGTGATTCTCATGCCTCTCAGCCTCCCAAGTAGCTGGGATTACAGGTGTGTGCCACCATGCCCAGCTAATTTTTGTTTTTAGTAGAAACAGGGTTTCACCATGTTGCCCAGGCTGGTCTTGAACTCCTGACCTCAGGTGATTTGCCCACCTCGGCCTCCCAAAGTGCTGGGATTATAGATGTGAGCCACTGTGCCTGGCCCTTTTCTTTTAAATCACTGTAGGATTTATTGAATGAACACTGTATAGATTTGTTTTATAATTTTTAACCTTAATGTAAATAATGCCCTCTCTTTTACCCCTTTAAAAGCTGTTTTCTTGGCTACATACTATGTTTTGACTGTTTATTTATATGAGATAGAGCTCTAGTTTATTTTAACTGCTGTATATTATTTTATTATGTGAATAAACCATACTTTATTAATCCTCCTATTGGATATTTAGATTGTGTCCCATTTTTAGTATAATGACAAAGCCCACAGTCAACCAGTGTTTCTTTATGCCAAGGATTAGGTTTGCTGGGTGTGTTAGTCTGCTTTACATTGCTATAAAGGAATACCTGAGACTGGGTACTATCTAAAGAAAAGAGGTTTATTCGGCTTATGGTTATACTGGCTGTACACGCATGGCATCAGCATCTGCTTGGCTTCTGGTGAGACCTCAGGCAGCTTCCAATCATGGAATAAAGCAAAGGGGGAG
Organism: Theropithecus gelada; assembly: GCF_003255815.1. NCBI lineage: Eukaryota > Metazoa > Chordata > Mammalia > Primates > Cercopithecidae > Theropithecus > Theropithecus gelada. Next base: position 4,732,440 of record NC_037670.1, on the reverse strand, counting down.
CCAATGTATCACATGGCAGGAGAGGGAGCAAGAGAGATGCCAGGTTCTTTGGAACAGCCAGCTCTTGTGTGAACTAAGAGCGAGAACTCACTCATCACCAGGGGAAAGCCATTCATGAGAGTTCCATCCCTATGACCCAGCGCCTCCCACTAGGCCCCACCTCCAACACTGGGGATCACATTTCAACATGAGATTTGGAGGGGACAGAATATCCGAAGCATATCACTGGAGCATCTTCACCCCAACTGCTTATTGCCAGTTGCTCTCTGCAGTGGTTGAATTAATGCATGTGCCTGGGAAGTGTCTGAGAGTTTCCTTTCACCATATCTTGCCGAACATTTACTGTCAACAGATATTTTAATATTTTCCTGTGTGATAAATATAAAATACCATCTCACTATTCCTATCATTTGGATTTTCCCAATTACTAGTGAAATTGAGCATCTTTTTACACGTTTATAGGCTATTCAACATAATATCCTTTGTCCATATTTTTATTGAGTT
>NC_037670.1:4676936-4729436 GCF_003255815.1 Theropithecus gelada | reverse complement strand
TCTACAGAACCAACTGGAGTTCAGTGTTTTGGGGCAAATTGTATGTACAGATATATACAGATTGCATATACACATATATACAAATTGCATATATTATATATTTATTATATATTATAATATAAATATATAAATAAAATATATAAATATATTAATAAATAAATAATATATTATATAATAATAAATTATATATATATAATTTGCCCAGAAACAATTTATATACACACATGCACACACGATTTGTGTCCAGTTAATGATAGAAATTGTTCACTTAATTTGTATGTGTGTATATATATACACATACATAGTTTGCATATATATACATATGCATACACACACACACGATTTGTGTCCAGTTGAGTTAGTGATAGAAATTGCTCACTAAATCATTTGTATGTATACATATATACATACATAATTTGTATATACACACACACACAATTTGTATCCAGTTATGTTAATGATGGAAATTGCTCACTTAAGCTCTAAGTCATCAACCAATCCAGAAAAATACATAAATGGAAGAATGGGCTGGCAAGAAATGAGTGGAAGTTAAATGTCTTATTTGGCAAATGAAAATATAGCCATTTGGGCAGATACTTCCTCATGAAATGCTGATAAAACACTTGAATCACCAATATCCTTATTTGCTTCCCTGTTTATGTCAACATCTTAATGTGAAATATAATTACAATGAACATTCAGAAACAGAATGACAAAGCCTGGACTAAATTTATTTTAATGTCCATTCTTTTGCTGAAAGCTAAGTCTCCAAATATACTTCTAAAATTATTTTTTACAGTATGTACTTTAATAGGATTGCAGGATTGAAATATAGCTTTTGTGGGGCAATCAGGACACAGGGGAGATGTTATATGAAAGTTGGGTAAAGATTGGGAAATTTTATGGCTGATTTTCATGATCCTGCTAAATCATGTGGTCACAGTAGATGAGTGAAGAATGAACACTAGAAAAAAGTGTCTTTTTGGGCCAGGCGTGGTGGTTCACGCCTGTAATCCCAGCACTTTGGGAGGCCGAGGTGGTTGAATCACAAGGTCAGGAGATCGAGACCATCCTGGCTAACACGGTGAAACCCCATCTCTACTAAAAAAAATACAAAAGATTAGCCAGGCATGGTGGCGGGTGCCTGTAGTCCCAGCTACTAGGGAGGCTGAGGCAGGAGAATGGCGTGAACCCGGGAGGCGGAGCTTGCAGTGAGCCGAGATCGCGCCACTGCACTCCCGGCCTGGGCAACAGAGACTCCGTCTCAAAAAAAAAAAAAAAAGTGTTGTGTTGTTTTGTTTTGTTTTGTTTTGTTTTTGAGACAGTCTCACTCCATGACCCAGGCTGGAGTACAGTGATGCTATCTCAGTTCGATGCAACCTCTGCCTCCTGGGTTCAAGTGATTCTTGTGCCCCAGCCTCCTGAGTAACTGGCATTACAGGTGTGCGCCACCACATCCAGCTAATTTTTGCATTTTTAGCAGAGATGGGGTTTTATCTCTGTCGGCCAGGCTGGTCTTGAACTCTTGGTCTCAAGTGATTTGCCCGCCTCATCCTCCCAAAGTGCCGGGATTACAGGCATGAGCCACCATGCCCTGCCAATAATATATACCTCTTTTCACCCATGTAGTTACTGCTTATGGACTTTTCTCCATTTTAAAAAGAAAAAAAAATCAAAACACTAAAAGCCTTTATTGACACTGTTTGCTCTTTCTTTTACATCTACTCTGTATCTTCTTCCTAATTAAGAATGGTTGGGAACCTCCAGTGTCAAATAGAAATGGCAGCATCAACGAGGTTATAGAGAACTCTGATGTTCAAAGGACATGGCCATGGAAAATCGAAGGAAAGACTCTAATAAAGTTAAAAGAAAGTTTCAAGTTTGTTGGACCCAAGGACTCCTGAAAGGATAGGTTTAATGTGTTTTTTGAGCCAAGGTTCTGCCCTTGAAAGGGAGATCTCCTCTGAGCTTTGAGGAGCTGGTGCTGCATCTGTTAAAAATGTATTGGATGGAATTAATGGTGAGCGTTGCCACATCCCTTCTTCCCAGCCCAACTGAGAACCAGGGAACCAGTCATTCTGTCACAAAATGCATAGAAGTTATATCCAAATGCCAATAAAACCCAGTTAGAATTTAATATAGGACATAAATAGAGTGTTAAATGTGACAAACTAACTTTGAGATAAGTCTCAGAGCTCGAGTTTCAACAGAAACAAAACCTTTTATGGACAAATAGCTTCACATCTCATATGCTACTCCCAACAACTCATTTAGATGAATGATACAGATTCTGTCACTGTTTTATAGATGGGGGAAATTAAGACATAGAGCAGTTGTGACTTGCCTGACGACACACAAAGTTAGTGACACTGGCAGGGTTCTGCCATATCACTTTACTTAATATGAGCAGCTTCTATTTGATTGGGTGTTCCCATGAGGAAGGGCAAAGGAAGCTGCCCATGAGGAAGGGCAAAGGAAGCCATCCAGGGAATCTGAATTGCCAATGAGGCTGTTAGCTGAGTCTACTTTTTAAAATAACTTCATCATGATATAATTTATGTATCATAAAGTTGACCCATTTTTAAGTGTGCAATGCAATTAGTTCTTTATATATTATAAATACAAATTCTTTATCAGATACGTGATTTCCAGGTGTTTTCTTTCAGTCTATGGCTTGTCTTTTCATTTTCTTAATGGTGCCTTCTGAAGGATGAAAGTTTTCTATTTCAGTGAGGTCCTCTATCACTTTTTTTTATGGTTCATGCTTTTGCTGTTATGTCCAAATTCAAGGGAATGTTTTTTTAAAAATAAGTATTATCAAGTCTTGTTCTCTCTCTTTCTGACACACATACATACACACACATGTGAGCAAGCTTAAGGTCCTGCATCCCCCAGATTTCATCTGAAATAAAACCCAAGTCTGCTGCTGTGGCCCACGAGGTCTTCCCTGATCTGGCACCTGTGCCTGGTCTCTCCTCAGCCACATGTTCCAGCCTCACTGGCCTCATTTTGTTCCTGGAAAATGCTAAATATGTTCCTTTATCTGGGCCTCTGCTTCTGCTGTTACCTCTGCCAAGAATGCCGTTGCCAGCAATTCTTGTATCTGGTTTCCTTCTTTCATCCAGGTCCCACCTTCAGACATCACGTGCATCATGATCATGCCTTAGATTATTCAGGAGATACTTATTCTACTACAAGAGCCCTCTTCCAGCCAATAAAAAATACCCTTTTGAAAAATTCCTTCACAGTACTTTCTGAGATTATTTTGACTTTTTAAAAATTTACATGTGAGCACTGCAGAGACTTTGGGTGCTCACTGCCCCTTTCCTGGCACCTTGGGCAGTGCCTGGTACCAATGAGCGGCTGGGTAAGTATTTGTGGAATGCTCAATGAATGTTAAACTGAAAAGCAGTTCAGAGATCAGAGTCACTGTTTAGAGAAAATTCTTTCCCAATGAGCCTTTCTTTGTCAAACTCATTTCATTCTGATCACTCCTGTGTTTCCCCCACACTTGGAGAAACAATCTTTATGGTGCTTCCTTTCATTTTTTATGCAGATGACCTTGCATTGGTTTGTGTTCTCTTCTTCCTTGGAAGTTTCCCACCCCACCCCGAGTTAGGAAGTTCCTCAGGGACAGAATCCATGTCATCTACTTTATCTTCTTTCCATGCCTAGCAGATGCTAGGTGTTTGGTCACTGAGTAGATGAATGAATATATGTCCCTGACCTTCACCCTTGTACCTTGAATGGAGAACAGAGACCCCAGGCTGTGTGTACTTTTCATTTCTGGAATGAGGGTTCTTGTACATCCCTTCATCAGTTCTGGACATTTATTCTCAAGGCTAGTGGAGGCACAACAGCAAAAGACTTTGCAGATACAGCATGTGAAATGCCAAGAGGAAGAAGTATTGAAAGCAGGAGTTGCATCTTGCCATGTGATGTGAATACCTTTCTGGCACTATGACAGTGTGCAGTAGAATACCATGTGAGACCAAACAAGGGCCCAAGTCACCTGCAGCTCTGAGATGCCTGCAGAAATCTGTGGAAAACTTCCCAAATGCACTAGACCCCAGTGTTTTGATGATGTTGATGGTTCTCTGTTGAGTTTTTTAGTTTCTGTCAAAATGTATTATCTAAACTCTTTACTCAGTCCTACCTACAAAATACACTTTCATGTTTTTCACTAATCACTTTACTACTGAAGTAAATTTTACTAGACCACTTTTCCAGTGGACTTTGATTAGGACATGAGAACTATTTGTCGGCACCTATAGGCAGACTTGGTTGCAATGTTTTACTTTGATGCCAAAAGTAGGGGAAGGCCTTAGACCAATAGCATGGCATTTGTTATTTTAGTTTACCATTCTCCCTCCAAATGGGCCATTTCACTGAGAGTGGGGCTATCTTGCTGCAGCTTGGAGTCAAACACACCTGGATGTGATTCTGCCTTTGCCTCTCAGAGCCTCAGTTTCCTCATCTATAAAATGAAGCTAATAGTACCCAGCTAGATAGGGCTATTGAGAGAATCAAGTGAAATAACATATCAGATGTTCTTATTACAGTGGTTAGGTACAGAGTAAATATAGAATAAGGGATAGCTTTATTATGAATATTAATATGATTATTAGCATTATTATTGCTATGGCTGCCACCAGTATACCAAGAAGAGAAATGCCACTCAAGCAAGGACAACTCAGTAGGTGTGACATTTAAACCAACAGAGAAATCAGTGCATTTTTACTTATTTATACCATTACCTGGTTACATAAAAGTTTTATGGCTGTTTCTAAAAAGAATACATCAAATAAATTGAAGTGAACACAGAAAGAAAAACATAGCGACTAAGAAAAAAACACAGATATAGGAAACTTTTTTTTATAATTTCAGCTTTCATTTTGGATTCAGGGGGTACATGTGCAGGTTTGTTACTTGGGTATATTTTGTGATGCTGAGATTTGAGGCATGAATGATCCCGTCACCAGATACTGAGCAGAGTACTCAATAGGTATTTCTTTAGCTCTTGCCTTCCTGCCTCTCTCCATTCCTCTAGTAGTCCCCAGTGTCTGTTGTTCCCATTTTTTGGCCATGTATACCAATATTTAGCTTCCACTCACAAGGGAAAATATGCAGTATTTGTTTTTCTGTTCCTGTGTTAATTTGGTTAGGATAATGGCCTCCAGTTGCATCCATGTTGCTGCGAAGGACGTGATTTTATTCTTTCCTATGGCTGCTTAGTATTCCATGATGTATATGTACCATATTTTCTTTATCCAGTCCACTGTTGATGGGCACCTAGGTTACTTCTGTGTCTTTGCTATTGTGAATAGTGTTGCAGTGAACACATTTGTGCCTGTGTCTTTTTGGTAGAACAGTTTATTTTCCTTTGAGTATATGCCCAGTAATGATATTACTGGATCAAATGGCAGTTCTAAGTTCTTTGAAAAATCTCTAGATTGCTTTTGCTATGGAAAACTTAAAGATCATGTAATTGCCACAACTGAGTTTTAGATTTTAAACTGAGATTCCTGGCAGCCAAGGTCAAATTCACTGCATAATTAATTAAAGAATGAGACTGCCATTTCTTCAGGACTCAAAGCTGCTTCTAAAACTAATTTCCAAGATAACTTTCTTACCTGGGACTTTATGCAGTGAACAGTATTCCAACAACATGTTCTCCTCAAATGCAATAACAGATTTTTTATGGCTGCTTTTCTGGTAGCACCTTTTTGATAATAGCAAAGCAGCGTGACATTAAAATACAATCCAGTGACAGCAGTTCTGTGTGGGGCTAAGGTAATATGGTCCTAGTGTGCAGCTGTGAGGTGGTCAGACTTGATCCAGGGATAGAATGTAGAGTGTTTTGAAGAATGGATGAACTGCTTGTCCTTCAAATAATCTTTTGTAAATATTGCTTTTCTCAGCTTGCCTTTTGATAGGAGTTGAATAGCAGACAGTTTGAGATTGTATTCTCTGACAAAAGCCTGGTGTGTTTGTATTCTGTGTTCCTGGTCCAGGGCAGAGCCTTATGCCTTAGAAATCAGAAGTACAGGTGGTAAAGTTGACATCTTATTGTAAAAATTGGACTCCTGCCTGAACGGAAGGCCATTCTCCCTCTCCCTAGGTGGAGCTGCAGGAATACTTGCAAGCAAATCTAGACTCCTCTTCAGGAATCAGTTTGGGGGGTCTAGTGTGGCACGCAGATGAGCTCCTAAGCAAACCCTGCTGCCCTGGGCCTTATTCAGTAGGTCTAAACCGTAGTGCAGCCCGCTCTGGTTACGGGTAAATCCAGAAGGTAAGATGGTGCAAGGACAAGCTCTAGCCTATAGCTGGAAAGTACAACGCACCACGCCCCACAGCACACTTTGAGAGACACCTGCCCAACAGGAAGGAGCCTGCCCTGGAAATATCACCTGAGCGCTCCTGGCGAAAACTGGTGAATCGCCTTTAGAGGGTGGCTGCCCGGTCCCAAGTAGTAGAAACTGTAATTCCTTCACACGAGTCTAAGCAACATGATTTCTTCATAAACCTGGCAGATCAACTGGCTATACAATTTTCTCTTAAGAAATTAAATGAATTAATCTGTTCAGTGAAGTTATTTGAACAAAACAGTTACATTTGGAGACAACGCTACTATTTTGGTTCGCTGTAGTTACTGTAGAGCCATTCTTTCTGACCACAGATGCCAAGACCATTTATCTATTGACACTAGTTTATGTCAAGGTCTATAAGGAAGAACTTGTGTTAGGTAGAGAGAAAATAATAAAGCAGAAAGAAACCATGCAGATGATCCAGTACAATCTTCACATTTTCCAGAGGCCTGGAAATATTTCCCAAAGCCTGGGGGAAGCCCTGACTCTCCCACTTACAATGGTCATTATTCCAAGTGCAGACTGTTTCCACCATATGGTTGGCCAGGTGTGTGTATTAGGGAGAGATAAAATAATAAAATGAAGGTGGCTGTTGGACTCCTTAGCATCCAGGGGCCTCATCCGCATTGGTAAATGTTCATCTAGTTCAAATTAGGACCTACATGGCTACGTTCTGGTGGAAGAGCTCTCAGTTGCATTAAGCTCCCTGGCAGAAAGAAATGGCCTGGAGGCTGCTTCCTCTCAGGTGAGAAAGGGTCTTCCAGGACTGTTGGAACAAAAGGCATCAGGGAGGTACCTCTTAAGCCTGTCCTGTGAAAGTCAATCCAGCTTCTTGGCTTTCCAGGCAGCCTCACATTGCCTTGACTATTATCCCAGTTCATTAAATGTTAATGGGTTATCAATATAGGAAGAGTAATCCCCTGAAGTCCCTTTAATATGTTTTATTCTTCCTCTCAAATAAATGATTGATTAACATCAATAGGAATTGTTCAATATATGCTGTCTGCAAGACTCCTTGCTCCTTGAGGCTTTCTCCTGTGGTTTATAGGCCAGTGCAGACGCCTCGACGAGATCTTAAATAGAGAGAGTGGTAAAAGTTTATGTCAGCTGGTCAGTGAAATGGAGGTGGGGAAGGATCTAATGAGTGCACTGGCTTGAGGATGATGGCATTTTCATAAATCACACTGTTCTTTTCCCTCGTGGTCGGTCCTGCTTGTAGAATCATAGTATCTTAGAGATGGAAAGAGCCTTGAGGTTATTTTTTCCAGCTTCCCATTCTTCAAGAAATTCTTTCCATATCCTTCCTGACAGACAGTCAGATAGCACCTGCCTGTACCTCCAGGGAGGGGCCTTACCTTCCTCCTGAGGCCCCCTTCAGCTCCTCTGCAGTTCTGCTAGTGGAAGATTTTCCCCGTTCCATCGGTTCTCCTAGTTCCTGTTCCTTTTCCTCATGACTCAGGTTAAAGTTGTAATCTTCCATTTATTTGATTGACTCTCCTAAAAGACTGGGGCCCTTTCCGTTTTAGCTGACCATTCCACATGGTGCCTGGCCCATTGAAGGGACTCAGTGTATATTTGTTGAATGAATGAATGAATGAATGAATGCACTCAAGTTTAGAAATTCCAAAAAGAACTAGGAAGAGATTACATAGCATGAAAATGAAAATAGAGTATTTTTTTCCCCAGATACCAGCTTATCTGCTCAAGATGACTTTAGGGTAAATATGGAGGAAGGAGTGAGGGGAAGCACCCAGGAAAAAGTGATGGGTTAGGACGGAGCAACATTCAGAGCATGGGAAAAACAAAAGGATCTTGACTTTTAATGCAGCCTGGTAAATATCATTGAGATTTGGCAGGACCAAAACTGAGCATTGGAAAAGGGATGATGGAAAAGTCTTCTCTGTGAGGAAAGGGGCCTGCTTGTGGAGAAGATGAACACCTGCATGGAGGTTCACAGAAGTGAGAAGGCTGGCCTGGAGGAGAGTACTGGAGTGAGAAGATGAGCACCTCCAGCCTTGGGTCAGTCACAAAGGAAGGACAGAGGCAGGAAATAGGAGCATCTGGACAGGGGACCCTAGCCACCACTCACAGCAGCTCATCTTCTGGCGGGAGAGGGTTAGCTCCTGCCCAGTATCCTCACGTACGAGAGTGGTGAGTTTCTAATGCATCACCTCTCACCACTCACCCCAAGACAGCTGCTCTTTTGAATCCTACCTAGAGAAAAAAAAATCACGACCCACACAATTCTTGCTCTCTCTCAACCTCCCACATCTAATGAGTCACCCAGTTTTGTCACTTCATCCTTGGGATGTCTCTTGACATGCCTTTTCTTCCTTTCCACTAACGTAGCTCAGACCGCAGATTCTCTCTGGGACCATCACTTGCCATACACAGCTGAGTCACATAAAGAGGTTGCCCTTACACACCAGATCTCTGCTCACTGTTGCCTAAGACACTGCACACTCTGCTTACATCTGTTTCTTCTTCCTAAAGAGTCCTTTAGTTCATCACCTGCTGCTTGCTGGCTGGGTTCTACATCATCTTCAAGATCCTGCTTCTGAGGCCGGGTGCAGTGGCTCACACCTGTAATCCCAACACTTTGGGAGGCCGAGGCGGGCAGATCACTTGAGGCCGGAAGTTGGAGACCAGCCTGGCCAACATGGTGAAACCCAGTCTCTACTAAAAGTACATGAATTAGCCGGGCATGGGGCACATGCCTGTAATCCCAGTTACTCTGGAGGCTGAGACACGAGATTCACTTGCCTAGGAGGCAGAGGTTGCAGGGAGCCGAGATTGTGCCACTGCACTCCAGCCTGGGTGACAGAGCGAGACTCTGTCTCAAAAAAAAAAAAAAAAAAATCCTGCTTCTATTCTTCTCTTCATGACTGCCCATCCAACTCCCCCTGCCCCCTGGCCTGTGATTGTGTTCCCATCTGTACCTTATCACACTCACCTCCATCTGCCTTATGTGTGCCTTTGAAGTTCCTGCCCTTGCCTCTTCTCTCCCCACACCCTCACCCGCCTCTGAATCTCTGAATGGTCGTAGTCACACTTGCTCCCAGTCAGCCCTACACCCCAGCACTGTGTTTTACATACAGGCTGCACTCACTGAATGTTTATTGACTTGAATGGGTGTTTCTTCTTAAGACATCAATTCCATGTCTTATTTTTCATGCTTTTCAAAATATTTTCACAGAGTCTATTTCAGATCGTTCTTGGTGCTGGTATCACACAAGCTGAGCTGCCTTCCTGGGGTTCACCCTTTGCTCTCCTTTGCCCATCTCCATTGTTCTAGTCTCCTCCAGAAATCTGTTGAGGTAACATCATTTCCAATGACCTCTGCCAATTTGTTCCAACGTGGAAATGACATGCTGATTTAAAACAGTTGACATGTACTCCAGAATGACTAGAAATGGTCTCATGTTTGAAGTTTCTGCTCATTGGTGGAAGTTAAAATTCCAATTTCTCCAGCAACATTTGATTAAATGTCCCTCTCCAGCATTGGAACTTCTCACTGATCTCTTTTTGGGGGGGATTGAACCCCTGCCCATCTTCTCAGTATTTCAAGGGCAGTAATAACTGCTCAAACTATTTACTCACCAGTTTTAAATATGGATCAGCCTGGTGTTTATGTGATAAAATTCTAGAATCTCCTTCCTTTGCATCTTTCTCTACCTGTGCCCACCAAGAAAAGGAGCTTCACCTCATAGCCATAGATCAAATGAAACAAAATAAATTTCTCACTTGTCTCTACCCTATGCTACCTTTTCCTTTGTTAAAAAGGGAGATAAAAGAGAAAAGAAAACACTGGCCTACATAAATAGCACTAAATATAAACAGTGGAAATGGGCTTCTGGGCTTTGAACTCTACAGGGAAGTTGTTATGGCAACCTAAAGTTGAATTCACTGGGGGCAAGTGTCAGTATTAATGAGATAAGATCGAACTTGTGACTCCAATGGTAACCGTATTCTCCAAGATTTTTCTTCTTACTGAGACAAGAAGCAAAGCCTTTATTTTATCAGTCACATCTAGATTTAGAATTGGGAGACAAATTGTGTGGGCATTGGGGCCTGGAGTTTGGTTTCCAGGATGAGGTTTCTATTTCTCTGTTGAGAGGAATTAGAGCCACTCCTCACACACCTGCTTCAGCTATTCTTGTTCGAAGCCTATAGTTGTAAATTTAGAGGATGGGTAGCATAGACCATTAATTCCCTAAAGAGAGTTGAAGTTCACTTAAACTTAAGGATTTTTTTTTTTTTAACTGGAGTGTTACACAGATTTTTCTATAGGGATAAGGTAGTAAGATATAATTGATATTGTAACTGTCCAGTGGAGGTTAAGTTCCCAAGATAGTGATTGACCGTGGGTCGAGATTCCCCCAATGAAGAAGAAATTCTAAAATCTGAAGAGAGGGAGAAATGAAAAAAAAAAAAAGAAAGAAAAAACACAGGTAATGGGAAGCCCTGGTTGAGGGCAAGAGGAAGGGGTTGCAGAGCACCCTGAGCAGGTACTGCCTGTGGAAGTACTGACTTTGACTTTAGAGGTGGAGAGGCAGAGGTAAGAGCATGAAGTATGTAAATACTCAATGTGTTTATACTGCATTACTTTATTATGGAAGTAAGTAATACATAAAATTTGCATTATAGAAATAAGACTGAGATGCTAATCATTTTTTTCCTAAAGCTGAAAACATCTATAAAATAAGGTTCAAATTTGGAGTGGTGAGCAAGGATCCACAGGTTAAGCAGACTTCAAGAATATACCATCTAGTGTTGGGCACAGTGGCACATGCCTCTAGTCCCAGCTATGTGAGAAGCTGAGGCAGAAGGATCACGTGAGCCCAGGAGATCGAGGCTGTAGGGTGCTAGTTTGGGGTTATTGTGTACTGTGATTATGCCTGAGAATAGCCACTGCATTCTAGTCTGGGCATCATAGCAAGATCTCATCTTTAAAAAAAAAAAAAAAAAAAGAAATATGCCATCTAGAAAGGGAAGAGTGATTCCCAGGGCACAAAGAGAGGGAACAAAAAAGTAAGGGTGGGCAAAGCAAACGAAGGAGGATAGTAGCAACTAGAAAAACTTCTTCCCAAATGTTGTTTATTTGTTGAAAGAGTAATCTCATTCATAAACTATGCCCATGTATAAACACTATTGTACTAACCCAAGGAGACACAGGAGTGCTTCAGAACAGTAGTTTGTTGACTAATGCCAAAAAAGGCCTGGACCCTCTCAAAATCCCACCACCACAAACATGTGAAAGAACTACTTCTTGTGGGCAGACCATTAAATGGAAAAGCCTAGAAAATACCAACGCTGCAAACTGAACTACTTTGCAATTCTCTCCAAATTCTGTCTTCACCTTGCTGGAAAAATGGAATAAAGAACCAAAATCAACAATAGCAGTGTAGATTACGTGTAATAAAGAGCTAAAAAAATTTATGTATTTCATAGCTTACAAAGCCCCTTCATAAATAATCTTTGCAAAGCAATCATGTGAGCTAGGCAGGACAGATAGAGTGACTCTCGTTTTACAAATGGAGAAAGTGAGACTTGGAGAACCGACCAGACCTGCGAAAACTGTACAGCTTCCAAGGGCTAAACCTGGAACTTGAGGCCAGGCTGAATTCTCTGTATTCAGACCCTCTGCTCTTTCTATGGCAAAGTGCCTCAAGAAACCAGGCAAATCCTACCTATAAAAGAAATGTCAAATCATGCAGAATTCATATAAAATTACTTGAAAAGGCTCCTGCCTTTCATCCCAGGCTGTCCTTCTTGCTGCTGGCATATCCTGCAAATGTCACGGCTTCAGTACCCAGGGCTTTGCCAGAGAGAACATGTTGCCAGCCTGCCGAATGAAGGATGCAACTTGAGAAGCGGCAGAATTTGGAGAGGAACAATGGAGTTCTCCTTCTAGGGGGTGGGATCAGTGACCATAGTTCTCAGGGGGCAGTGATGAAACAGGGCTTTGTGTCTATTCAGGAATAGTATCCAGGACCTCACTTATTTTTGCTTTCCAAATAAATAAATATCAGAAAAGATAGCTGAGGTCAGTCTAGAAAATTAGAATTTGCTTGAGGGAAAAAATATGTTCTGGAAAAGATAAACAGTAGCTTGCAGTTTCACTGTTGGAACATTTGTTACAAGGTCCTGGTATTGATCTTTTATCGCCCAATTTCCACTGGGAGCCATGATGTATTACCACACTGGGAAGCACTAATGCAAGTGCGTGAATCAAGGGAGACTCTAGACAATATCTGTAGTGAGGCAGCATCCATTTGAGGGAGGGAAGATTGGGAAGGGGGTGTTGCTCGCTGCAAAATTCCAAGGGGAGTTCTGCGTTGCGCTGTGTGCAAATGCATATCCGTGCTGGGGAGTGTTATGGGTTTATGAGGAGAGTGATTAAAATTGTATCAAAGAGGCTTGTGAAGCTTATGGTTCAAGTTAACTGTATGAAGTAAACAGCCTTTAACGGCCTCCTGGGAGTGTGACAGATAGTCTGTGGGTGTTACGGCAACATGGTACTGGTGAATGTTCTGGCCATCCCAAACTAATCACCATCTGTGAGCGTGGGTCTCTGGGGAGCGTCTGGTGGTTGGACAATCATGGTAGTTAGCATTTTTAATCAGCTTCTGTGCAGCACAGATAGAAACCTTATGCTCAAGCCTTTCTTTTTCTGTCTGTGTAGAATTACTTATGATGATGATAACAGAGCAGACAAGGGTTTGGGTTGTGCCTCTGCAGGATACATTCTGTGGTTCTCTGCCTTCCCTCTTCCCCAGCCCCCAGCCTGGCCTCTGCTTATGGTCACTGCTTTTATTACTTCTCTTTACCACTAGCCAAAGGGATGTCGGGGAAGGGGGCTGTTTCTGGGTTCAGTGGGACATGCTGCCTCGGGTCAGTGCTTTGAGTTGGATGTTCTCTCTCCTGCTTTCCTCTCCTACTGCTTCCTTCATCACCAACAGCTCTAGCTCTGCCCCAACATTCACTCACCCGTCAGGCACCTACTTCTTTTTTCTTGTTCTTATTGTTGGGAAGCATCACTTGAGGCCTACAGTTGGATGCCCTATAAGGGACCCAGGCACAAGGGGAGGTCAGCGGTACCATGCCTAGAAGTAGGCAGGCCTCATGGGTGTTTTTGGTCTGCAACAGACTTGAGCAGCTGTGACAGACTGTAACATCTCTAAAACTAAAAGTATTTGTGATACAGCCCTTTACAGAAAAGGTTGGCTGACTCCTGGGTTAGAGTATTCCTTATTCTTGAGAAATATTCGATCTAGCAAACTGTACTAAGATCAGACATAACTATCTAAATCAGAATATACATTTCATTAGGCCAGTTTATGCACATTTCATGGAAGGTAACTAATTCAGTGGGATGATTAAAATGATTTATTATAACAAAAGTATTTGGAACTGCCTTTAATTAAAACTAAGATTTATTAAAGGAACAAAAGTAGCCAGGCCTGCGGACAGCTGGATCCTGTGCGTGAGGGTTGTCTTAGTCCGTTTTGTGTCGCTGTAAAGGAATACCTGAGGCTGGGTAATTTTTACAAAGAAAAGAGGTTTATTTGACTCATGGTTCTGCAGGCTTTGCAAGGATGATGCCAGCATCTGCTCTGCTTCTGCTGAGGCCTCAGGAAGCTTTTATTCGTGGCAGAAGGGGAAGAGGGAGCAGGCATGTCGTGTGGTGGGAGAGGGAGCAAAAGAAAGGCAGCAGGGTGAGGGTTCCAGGCTTTTAAAAAATCGGCCCTCCTGTGCTAATGAGTCAGATAGGAGAGCTGACTCATCACCAAGAGGACGGCACCAAGCCATTCATGAGGGATCCACCCCCATGACCCCAACACCTCCCACCAGGCCCCACCTCCAACATTGAGGATCACATTTCACCATGAGATTTGGAGGGGACAAATATCCAAACCATATCAAGGATGAAAGGAGAGGGTGTCAGTTAGCTTTTGTTATATAACAACACCCCCCCCCAACCTCAAAACTTAGCAGCTTAAAACAACTATTTGAAGTAGCTCATAATTCTGTGAGTCAGGCAGGTGATTGTACCTCTCTGGGCCAGCTCACCTGATCTCTACTGGCCTCTCTCAGTCATCTGTGGCCAGCTGGGGTTGGCTAGTCTAGATGGTTTTACTTATGTCTGGTGAATAACAGGCTGATTGGTCTGGGGGTGGTGCGGGGACTTGACTAGGACAGTTCATCTCTGCTCCATGTGGCTCTTATCCTTCAGTAGGCTAACCCAGGCTTCACTGCATGGCGATCTCAGAATTCCAAGGAGCAGCAAGAGAACAGGCCCCAGTGAATATGTACTTCGCAAGCTTCCAGCTTGTATCGCATTGCCGACGAGTCACTGGCCAATGGAAGTCACAAAACTGGCCCAGAGTTAACGTGGGAAGTGACCCCAAGGATGTGGATACAGGGAGGCATGACCAAATCAGGAGCCATTACTTCAACAATATCTGCAGAGAAGATAGGTTTCCTTCTCTTCATAAGACTTCTCTACCACCTTTCATGGTGCCTAGAATTTACATTACGGATTTATTCCTTTGGATCTTAAAGAGTCTGCAGTCTTCAAGAGGACCCCTGTTATATGAAGGTGTAGTTGTTCAAGCAAGACCTACCCAGAGCTTACCCGATAAGTGAGAACAGGGTCGATACCAGGGTATCAGACACCAAGGAAGAATATGAAAGGGAAGGTGAGAAGGCACCAGAAAAAATGAACTATTCCTGCATTCACGTATCCAACTACCTACAAGAAACCTCTACATGGCTGTTCAGGGGGCACAGCAAATCCATACTGTCTCAGACTGACCCCATCACCTTGGCTTCTTCCTTCTCTCCAACATGGTTTTTCATTCTCGCAGCAAATACAGTGCCTCATCTTGACCAGTGAAGATGGAGATGAGGGGAGGTGGAGGTAAAGGCCTGTAGAACAAAATGGAAGAAAGGGAATGACAGGTAGGAAAGGGTAGAAAATTATTGCCAAGTCTAAGTATTTAGGGTTCAACTCAGTAATTGATTCCATCCAAGTTTAAGACGGTGGACACATTCCTCTCTTTTTTTGGTTCCTTATCCTTTGCTTCCAATCCTAAAAGGATTATAGTCCTCATTCTTGTAGTTGTGGATGGTTATAGCCAGAGAAGACCATAGGGACAGTCATGAAGGAAAGCAGAGGCCTCTCACTTGGGAGATGCCTCAACATTTTACTGTCTTCAAAGACAACAGCCCAAGTGCTGGTGCAGCCAGAAGGGAACCGGCCTCATTTATTTATTTATTTATTTAGAGACTGGGTCCCACTCTGTCACCCAGGCTGGAATGCAGTAGCATGAACACAGCTCACTTGCAGATTCAACCTCCAGGTCTCAAGCAATCCTCCTGCCTCAGCTTCCCTAGTAGCTGGGACCATAGGCATGGACTACCATGCCCAGCTACTTTTTAAACTTTTTGTAGAAATGGTCTCGCTTTGTTGCCCAGGCTTGTCTCAAACTCCTGGGCACAAATGATCCTCACACCTGGGCCTCCTGAAGTGATGGGATTATAGGCATGAGGCACCATTCCCAGACCAGCCTGTTTTCTCATGGGTGTCCACTTTAAATCTGAACTCTGCCTCAAGTTGTATCTGTTGCTGAGAGAACCCTGGCTCTATGCTTTTCTCACAAAAGAGTTGTTCCAGACTGCCTTTAGAATGTTTTCTCCCGTGGCAGAACAGCTCTTTTCTGTTCAACTATCCCTTATATTGTAGCTCTATGCTGGAACTAGCTCCTGTTTAATGCTGCGTTATGAGTAAAGCCCTCTTGCTCGTAGGTGACACTAATAAAATCATAGAAGAGATCAAACGTAGAATCTCTGCGGATCCAGACCTCATAGTCAGACAAAGAGTTGAATGCTTCCATTGCTCTCCTAGCTTAGGCTGGAGCTGGAATTCACACAGCGACCAGCAGGGAGCTGGCAAGTAATGGCTGCTGTGTCCTGCTAGACCAGGGCCAGCCTTTAGTAGCAGCTGAGCGTGGGAGTGGTGGACAAGCTTGGCACCATGCAGCAGTGGGCTTCCTCGGGTGCTGGAAGTAGAGTCAGAGAACCCTTGTTCTGTCCACTCTGCCCACACAATGGTTGCCTTCAGTCTGGAGAGTAGTGAATGGCAATGAGTAATGAGTAAAGGGGGACCTTCTTCATAATGGCATGGGCTGGAAGCCTTCTGGGTTGAATATTTTGTAGCACTGAAAGAGATGGCCCACTAAGAGGTCGCTTTGGTATCCCCTGTTCCCTGCCTCCACATCGGCAGGCTTCCAGCACCCCGCTATTCTGGATCTCAGCATTGGACAAGTGTACTAATGTTCAAGCAGAGGCCTGGGTGAGGTGGCCTCATGGTGCCCTGCTAGTTGCTGTCTTTTGCTGCTGTTTTACAATCCATGTACTCAAGGGTTGATTTCTGATGCCTGGGAGGGTTGGCACTTTGGAAAAGCCCAATGAGATTTTTACATTTGAGATTTTCAGCATGTCAAACATAGGCAAGATAGAATATCAGGGAGTTATTGGGAATATGAATTGTTTGTTTGTTTGTTTGCTCATTTGTCTGTTTGTTTTGAGATGGAGTTTTACTCTGTCGCCCTGGCTGGAGTGCAGTGGCGCAATCTCGGCTCACTGCAACCTCCATTTCCCAGGTTCAAGTGATTCTCCTGCCTCAGCCTCCTGAGAAGCTGAGATTACAGGCATGTGCCACTATGCCCAGCTAATTTTGTATTTTTAGTAGAGACGGGGTTTCACCATGTTGGTCAGCATGGTCTTGAACTCCTGACCTCAGGTGATCCGCCCACCTCAGCCTCCCAAAGTGCTGGGATTATAGGCGTGAGCCACTGTGTCCGGCCTTTTTTTGTTTTTTAAATAGGCACTAGGGGAGCAATATCTTTACATTTTGTTACTGTGAACACCCAATACCGGATCGTATAGGTAATAGTAATGGTGATTATGGTGATGGCAGTAATGATGATGATGATTTAGTATGATTCACCAACAGGTTATAAGACTTCAGAATGTCACGTACGGGTGAAAAAAAATGTATTTTTTTTTTGTAATTGTGGAGGCCTGCATAGAGTTGAATTGCTAGCTTTGTATATTGCCAAGTAAGATTTTTTTTTTAAAGTATGAATGCCATAAACTATCACCATCTATTTCAAAAAAAAAAAAAAAAAAGACATAATGTACTGGTTAAGAGTTCTGTCAAACGAATTCTGATGATACCACGGGCTAGTAAGCTGTGTGACCTTGGGAAATTTAAGTAACTTCTCTGCCTCAGTTTCCTCATTGTGAAATGGAGATGATTATAACTGTAACTACCTTATGGGGTTACTGGCAAAATTAAATGAATTAATGGATGAAAGGCACTGAGTGCCTGGCACAGAGAGCACTTGGTGCCTCTCATATTTTTATTGTTGTTACAAATACCAAAGAACAGGACATACATAATATTAGAATAAGTAACAGTTCTGCACATTGAAACTGAAAATTCACTGCATTGTTGTGTTGTTTCCTTTTTTATTTTTATTTATTTTTTTTGAGACGGAGTCTCACTCTGTCGCCCAGACTAGAGTGCAATGGCATGATCTCGGCTCACTGCAACCTCTGCCTCCCAGGTTCAAGTGATTCTCCTGCCTCAGCCTCCTGAGTAGCTGGGATTACAGGCACCAGCCACCACGCCCAGCTTTGTATTTTTAGTAGAGACGGAGTTTCACCAGGTTGGCCAGGCTGGTCTCAAACTCCTGACCTCGGGTGATCCACCCACTTCGGCCTCCCAAAGTGCTGGGATTACAGGCGTGAGCCACCGCACCTGGCCTGTTGCATTGTTTTCATCTTATTTGGTTATAGGCCAGTGGTGATCTGGCAGCCACTGGTTGGGCCATACTGGCTTAATTAGTCTGCTTCTTTCCTCCTCCAGCAAGACATGCAGAGTGTTACTGCTTTCCCACCCAATAAAGAGGGTGGTAGGTGAGAAAATAAAGAGCTATACTGTAAGCAGAGCAATTGGGTTTCCAAGGAGGGTGTGCAAAACAAACGATGTCAGTGTGGGAGTCGTCCTAAGGTTGAAACTGTCCCAAGGCAATACCTTCTACCCCTACTCTAGGTTAAAGGAGCCATAACTCTTTGTGGTTCATTTAAAAGTAGTTAAGAGGCTGGCACGATGGCTCATCCCTGTAATACCAGCACTTTGGAAGGCTAAGGTGGGTGGATCACTTGAGGTCAGGAGTTCGAAGCCAACCTGGCCAACATGGCGAAACCCTGTCTCTACTAAAAATACAAAAAAAAATTAGCCAGGTGTGGTGGCAGGTGCCTGTAATCCCAGCTACTCGGCAGGCTGAGGCAGGAGAATCACTTGAACCCAGGAGGGAGAGGTTGCAGTGAACCAAGATGCCACCACTGCACTCCAGTATGGGCGACAGAGTGAGACTCCATCTCAATAAATTAAAAAATAGAAGTAACTAAGAGTCAAAGGGCACCATTAAATAGAGACACAAAATGAAAGTCAGTGTTTTGTGCACCTTTGCCCTATGTTAGACCTTCTTAACATATGGGAGCCCAAGTAGCCCAACCATGGTGGAAGAGAAGATTTCATGGCCTTTCTTGTTGGCCCTCACCATGAATACGCAGAGTAGGCACACCCCTTTGTAGAGAACTCCTTTAAGAAACCAGATTCAATGATCTGATGGTCTCGCTTCTGCTGATACGCTAGAAGCCAAGGGTTTTTTGTTTTGTTTTAGTAGAAGAATCAAAAGTAGGCCAAGCACAGTGGCTCACGCCTGTAATCCCAGCACTTTGGGAGGCCGAGGCGGGTGGATCTCCTGAGGTTGGGGATTCAAGACCAGCCTCACCTACATGGAGAAACTTTGTCTCTACTAAAAATACAAAATTAGCTGGGCGAGGTGGCACATTCCGGTAATCCTAGCTACTTGGGAGGCTGAGGCAGGAGAATCGCTTGAATCTGGGAAGTGGAGGTTGCGGTGAGCCGAGATCGTGCCATTGCATTCCAGCCTGGGCGACAAGAGCGAGACTCTGTCTCAAAAAAAGAAAAAAAAAGAAAAATCAAAAGTAATAACAGAAAGGAATGTGTTAGTAACTGTAGAGTATTAGATGTATGTCTGACCTTCCAACCAGCTAGCTCTCTGGTCCCCAGCCCCACTCCAACCACATCCTCAGGTTCCCAGTTCAAAACTTTAAGGCCGCTGAAACCCAGGCTCCATGACATTTATATGTTGGTGCTCATGCCCAGCCACCCTGGAAAACAAGGGCAAGTATATGTTCCCCTCCACCTCCTGCCCACTAGTACCTACTATGTGATGTCTGTACATAGTAGATCCTCCATAAATCTGGTGTGAAACAAAATAAAAGCATGTGACCTTCTGTAACCAAGATCTGTGTAGCTACATCCATCCACTCCCAGTACTACAGCATTGGATTTTTGTTGCTATTTAATCAAAATTTTAGTCTTTTGGAATTAATTCTCTTTGCTTAAAATTAATTATGACAGGTTGTGTTTTTTACACACTGCTGAAATGTGTAAAGCAGTTGGGGAGAAGAGGGCCTCCTTTCCTGAGTTGATTTATGTTGTATATGCAAACTCTATTAATGTTAAACCATGCTTTTCAATGAAATTAAGACTTTCCAGCAAGCAGCTCTCTCCATTTTATTGAAAGATCCTAGTGACTGATACAAATTGTGCCCCTGTTGTATGATAGGAGTGGAGGATGTTGGACCTGAGAGATGTCATGCTTAACCCTTAAGTGAGAAGTAGTGTGTGGTGTGGGAAGGTAACACAGCCCTCTCCTGTAAGCAGAAGTGGCTACTGAGAGCCATTGTATTACTACCAGAGAGCCCTAAAGGTGAAATAAAGGAGGAAATGAAGGCAGGTGGGAAATTAAAGAAGGAGGAGCAGAAATGGAAGTAAGAAGGATGTAAAAATTTCAGTATCTTGAGAAACCTGACTGCTGAACAGAATGTTTGGGCTGGAAAGATGAAGGATACGTGGAGACCTGCAAGAACACGGAACAGCCATGACATGGGGGCTTTGTTCTTCCAAAGACATAAATGAGGCCAGGCATGGTGGCTCACACCTGTAATCCCAGCATTTTGGGAGGATCACTTGAGGCCAGGAGTTTGAGACTAGCCTGGGAAATATAGTGAGACCCCATTTCTACAAAAAATTTTAAAAATTCGCCAGGTGTAATGGCGTGCACCTGTAGTCCCAGCTCCTCCAGAGGCTGAGGCTGGAGGATCACTTGAGCTCAGGGCATAAAGGCTGTGATGAGTCATGATGGCATCACTGCACTCCAGCCTGGGTGAAGAGTGAGACCCTGTGTAAGAGAGAGAGTCTGGGCGTGGTGGCTCATGCCTGTAATCCCAGCACTTTGGGAGGTCAAGGCGGGCGAATCACCTGAGGTCAGGAGTTTGAGACCAACCTGGCCAACCTGGCGAAACCCCGTGTCTACTAAAAATACAAAAATCAGCCGGGCATGGTGGCAGTCGACTGTAATCCAGCTACTTGAGAAGAATCGCTTGAACCCAGGAGGCGGAGGTTGCAGTGAGCTGAGATGGCACGACTGCACTCCAGCCTGAGCAACAGAGCAAGACTCCGTCTCAAAAAAGAAAAAAAAAAGAGAGAGAGATAAATGAAAGATCTGCTCCTTAAAGCAGTAATAGCATAGTCTTTAATATCAGAAGGAACCGTTATATGTTTTATTTAAAGGTTCTTGATCTATGAACTTTGTACCTGTCCATTAAGGGTCTGGTTCTTGCATGGTTAATATGTGAACTTTTAAAATTTGTGCTTCTCATGCTTAAAGCATGATACTCAGCAAGGCTTCTGACACCAAACCTTTCCCATATTCCGTTTCATAGAGCATTTCATAGAAAATGTTTCATAAAACATGTCATAGATATGTTCCTTTTCTTAGAACAGTTATATGTTCTTTCCTTTATCAAACATGGATTGAACACCTATTGCGTGCCAGGTACAGTGATAGGTTCTGGATGAACGAAATGGGTTTGTTTGTTTTTTCTGTAAGTCTTGGACCCCTTGGAATTAACTGCATGGTTAATTCCACTGGCATCCTTGGTAACATAGCCCCCTCTGGTAATGTAGCAGACCACAGAGTGACAGGTGGAGGGGACTGAATGATGAGACAGTCACCTGGGATTCTATGATTTCAGGCCCCTGATGCTTTGGGCTGGGGGAGTTGGCTGCTGTCATTTGTGAGGTAGAGTCGCAACCTGGTACAGCACTAAGAATCCATTTCCTTCTTCTCAATGACTCACTTCCCACCATCTCCAGTTGCTCTTTGGTCGTAGTTACTACGTTGTCGTTTGCCAGCAGAAATGACCGTGTTGTTGTTTGCCAGTTTGGGGCTTTCTGTCAACCTGAAAGACTTCCTTCTCTCCAGCCAGTTAGGTCTTGCAGATTTTGTTGTGAGGCCAACAACCAGACTGTGAACTGCCTAAGCCCCGCCAGCCCTTCTTTGAAAAGCCCTGTGGAACTAGGTCATCGGGTTGTTGGATGGTTCTTACCCAGACTGTGCTGTGCTGCAACTTTTAATGTATACTGTCTATGGAATACCAAACTTGTTTCCAAACTAAATAGTTTCCAATGAGGGTTTAATGGGAGTTTTTCATTTGAAATAGATTGAAAACAAGCCATTTCCTACTCCCATTTCAAACAAATTTTGGTCCAATTATTTTCCTTTTTTTTAACATAAAGTTAAATGGACTATTCTGCCCATCCCTGACTGAGCTGAACCATGATTTCTCTTGATTATGCTTTTATGCTGCGAATCGCAAGGCTCCAGAGACATAATGGGCGTCTGTGGGAGAGTGGCAGCAATTTTTAAAATCCTGCCAGTGCTTGTCAGCCTCCACTCTGGTGCCTGCTGTGCAGGAAGAAAGCATCCCACCAAAAGAAAAAAAGTCTGCCAACAAAACCAGCACTGCCCGCCTGTCCTGTGAGGGTTGGCACGGGGATGGGCTCCTCTCTGCAAATCTATGTAGGGTATATTCTCAGCCACTGAGGAAGCCCCATTTCCACCCAGGCAGCCCTGCTGCTCCCCCTGTTTTCCAGCCAGTAGCTTTCTGTGGTGTTGAAGGTTTCTTTCTCCCTTTTTTCCCTAGCCTCAATTTTTCTTGGTTTCACTTGGACTATAGCCTCAGGGAAAGGAGCTCTTGGCACCCTACCTTCCACTTGGTCCTTTACCTTCAGCAGCCCAGCAAAATGGAAAATAAGTGTCTCAAAGTCCTTCTTGGATTATTTGTCGTTGTGATATTTTTGGTGGAGGTGGTGGTCGTCCTCTTGGATTTGCAGAAGTTTACAGAAAACTCGGGAGAAGAAAAGGCTTCTTGCTACCATCCTCTCTCTTTGGGAAGGGCAGCTACCCCCCTAGCAGGTATATGGGGTGCCTACTGGGCAATGCCTTGGAATGGGAACAGCATCTTTGCTCTGTTACCCAGCAGTGCCAAGAATTTCACTGGGCCCACTGAAGAAGAAACACCCTTCACCCCAGCTACCGTCGTAGCTGCCCTACCATTGTGTGCAGCCCAGGGGAAGCACACAGTGCTCTCTGGGTTTCTGGTGAAAGTCCATCGCGCCTGCCCAGGGCTCCTTGGTGCAGGAGCAGTCAAGGCTTCCTTGAGGTTGAAGATCACAGGCTCTGTTTCGTGGCTCCCCACTTGGGTTTCAATTGATTCATGGTATTTGTTTGGGAGGTGCTCACATCCTCCTGCAAGTACCCTGTAGAGAGGCTTACTCTGAGAATGCAGCTATATCTCAAAACATGACTCCACCTCTTCCTGCAAAATCCTGACTGTGGTACAACTGCCAGTACCTCCCTTTGACCTTGAGAAAGGTAAAGCACAGAGGTGGTAGGTGACTTTGTTAGCATGACAGAATGTCAGAGTTGATTAGCACTCACAAAAGGTTGTCTAATGCCAGCCTCTGCCTTTGTAAATGTCTTCAGCATCACCAGAGAGGGATTCATCTGGCCTCTGCCTGAACTTGTGCTGGAAAACAGTTCTGAGCAGGCACCCCATGGAAACCTCTAATTCATGCAAAAGTCCCCCCATACAAAGTGAAGTCTGTTTCTGTTGCTTTTTCCCACTGCTGCTACCCCTCCTGAGTCCACGAAATCTAAATCTAGTCTCCTTTCTATCTCTTATCCCTCCAGGCATTTGAAAGCAGGTACTTATTCCTAGCTAAGCTTTCCTTCTCTGGGCCTGCTTTCAGGTCTTTCAGCCATCCCTTATATTGCTTGGTTTCCCAGCCCTGCATCCTTCTAGTTGTCTTTTCTAGACATGTTCTGATTTGTTGTTCTGTTTTTTCTGAGCTCTGAGGTACCCAGAATGAGGTGAGAGACTGTCACAGCCCTTGACAGAGACCCATGCCACCTTTTAGTGGAACTGGCTGTTTTGATAGCCTTATAAGGATCCTTCATTTATTTCAAGTTTAATCGAGTCTTTCTTCACATACATAACTGTTCACCGTATCTGCTCCACGTATATGTGTGATTTGTCATTATTGAACCTATGTGCAAACCACATTTATTCCTAAAGATCATCTTATCAGGCTAAGAAGGAACATACTCATTTCTTTAGTCTGCAGAGATATGTTGGATCTGTGTTTTATGATCCAATATCCTGCCATTTCCAGTTTCACATCATATGCAAATTCAGCTCAACCACTATGTGCCAGACATTGTGCTGGGCCTGGGGATACAGCAGGAAATCAGACAGCATAGTTGCTTCTCTCACAATTTATTGGGAGGGACAGACAATTGACTGTGCTTCTCCAATCCAGGGTGACAGCACAAAACAGGGGAACTGCAGAAGCGTAGAGGAAAGGTGCTTCACAGACTCAGGCTTTCTAGAAAATGTGATATTGTGAGAAGCTGGCCAAGGAAAGAGCTAGGGATTAAAGTCTGAGGTAGGCAGAACTACATATGCAGTGTTTGAAAGGTGACAAAAACAATGGTGTGTTCAACAACTTATCACCAGGTAATGCTCCTGATCCTCATCAGTGGCTGATGTGAATATGGAACCTAATAGGATGAAAGAAATTACCATTAGAGGCCTTCATCATCTGCCTTCGGGCACATCAAACATTTATGAACTTACCTAATTGTATTTTTGTTACAGCCATGTTTCTCTGCCTTGACCACTTGAATTGCATGTGACAATGCATTTATGTCTCACTGAATACAGATCTGTCCTATGTCATTGCTCAAGTTTACCAATCTATTAAAAAAAAGAAAAAAGACTTGTTCTTATGACTTGTTCTTTATAACCCAGGTTGGCTTTGAGTGATCCTAAAAGTTTCCTTCCTTCCTGAGAGTTCACTAGCTCTCTTCCTAATAATCTGTTTTATTTTCCAAGTCATTGGTTAGCATAGTAGGTTGGCAGAGTTGCACCTAGACCCCAAGTGTCAACTCCTAGTCTAGACATCTTTCCTTTCTACTGCTCGCTCTCCCTTAGCTCATCTTTCCAGAGCAGACAGACACTACACAAGGTTTTTTTAAGAGCAGCTGGTCAGTCCCTGCAACCAATGTAGGAGGCAGCAAGCAAGGCTTGCAGTTACCCTATGGAAAATGCAAAGTGGAGTGTCCTCTTTCCAGGCACTGGCACAGGCCTGCTATGTGGCATTTCATCTCCTTAGCAGGCCTCTGGGGTAAACTTCATGTGTTATACTTTATGGTTAACAGAGCCCCCTGCTATTCGTTGTCTCCTTTATTTCTCAACCAACCCCATGAAGTCAGTGGGGAAATATTCTTGTTCCCATTTAGCAGATGGGGCTCAAAGAGTAGAAGAGACGTGCCCAGAGGTACACAGTTATACTGAGCAGCTGAGCCAGGTGTCTTAAATCCAGGTTGTCTGACTTCTGGCGCCCCAAGCTGACTTCAGATTTCTTTCCTTCTTATATCAATGATGACATCAACTCCCTGACCTCTCCCTTCTCCAGAATGTTGCCTGGGTGATTGGGTAAGAGGATATAAATAGTAAGTGAAAAAAATAGATTAAGTTCCAAGCTCTAAGGGGCTGAGACAACTAGACACTGTGGCAATGCTACAGACCTTTAGATCATTTTTCTGACACTCTCTAGCTAAAAAGGAACATGGACAAGTGACACCCAAAAGTCCCTAGGCTTAAACCAACTGTCTTGTGGAAATATAAGGCCAGTATGAGCTATTCTGAGCAGGATGACAGGATTGGAATTCAGTAAAGTTTTAGATGGACTTCAAGATCCAAATAGGGGAGGAGTATTATAAAGAGCTCTGTAAAAATGGTTTAAGGAAGGGTGTGGTGGCTCATGCCTGTAACCCCAGCACTTTGGGAAGCTGAGGCGGGTGGATCATTTGAGGTCAGGAGTTCGAGACTAGCCTGACCAAGATGGTGAAACCCCGTCTCTACTAAAAATACAAAAATTAGCCAGGTACCTGTAATCCCAGCTACTCGGGAGGCTGAGGCACGAGAATCGCTTGAACCCAGGAGGCAAAAGTTGTGCTGAGCTGAGATCGCACCACTGCATTTGAGCCTAGGCGACAGAGTGAGACTCCATCTTGGGGACGGGGGTGGGAAGGGTTAAAAATGCCAAGCCAGCGGAGAGAGGGACTCAGACACACACACACCTAAGTCGTTGCTCAGCCTAAGCTGGCCCACGACTACCTGACTGCAGTTTGTTGCCTGTCACACCATGCTTGCCTTCAAAATGCCTTTTGATTGTTCACAAGCTCAGGAGCCATGGGCCTCCTCCTGTTGAGGGGTGTTTATTGTCTAAATCCCTTACATGTGAACTAAAAATAGGTAAAGGTAAAAGGTAGGAGTTTTCTAACAGGTATGGGAGTGCTGTAGTAGGCCAGTGGCAAAGACTGTCACCATTTTCCTTGCCTGGGACTTGATGAGTCTTTGAAGTCTACTAGAATTCCAGAGTCTAGGGCTTCTTGATTCCTTAGCAAGAGCAAAGGGATGTGTACCCTCTCTTTCAGGCTTTGGTGAATTAGACCTTGAGACTTCATAATTAAAATGGATTTAATAGAGGCAGGGAAGCTGGGATGTCTGCCCCAGTAAGCAGGCATCTTCTGTCAGAAGGAGAATGTGTCCTTTGTATTTAAACGGTTTCTCCAAAAGGCTCTAAATGAGATTTGGGACTTAAACAAGATTTGGCGTGATTTGCTAATTACCCAAGTTACTATTACCTGATTAACACAGGAATCCTCATAGTCTGTTGCAGTGCCTTTCTTCCGGGTGCCAGGAGGCTTGACATCTGTCACCTGTTCACTTGGAGGCATTTTAATTAACCCAAATTATGTATGTCTTTTCTGCTTTAGGATTTGGTGCCTGATTTTTACATTTAAAAGTTAATAACTACGTAAAGGAGGTTTGCTGCCAAAATACAAGAGTGAAAACTGACAGATCTGTTTGTTGCTCACAGCGAGTGGAGATCTTGGTTTATTCATTCCAACTAGTTAGGCCGAGAAATGATACACCGGACAGTACAGAGGTCTTGCTGGTGACCATCACAGGCATCAAGAATAAATCCCCTCAAATCTCACTTTGCCCCACCAAACTTAATTAAGGCCTCCAATTGAGCAGTGACAGAACTGGAAGAGTTGGAACCAGAAAAGCTAAGTGTCTTTCTCAAAATCGTACAGGCCTGCAGTTAGGATTTGTCTTTTGTTTTTTGTTTTTTTATTTTCAAGATAATAAAGGGCTTCCTCTTTGACCACCAAGAGACCATGCTGACTTTCATTTCAGAGATGGGGTTTCAGTGTGATCAAGTTATCTAGGTTAGAGTCTTAGCAGGTTTCCCTTGAGATCGGAATGGCTGCAGGGTATGCTAGGGGGCTCTGTACGGCCGCTGGTAACAGTTTTCTCCCTCAGATGAAGATGGCTTATTTACCTGGGTCTCAGTTCTGAAGATTGTTTCAAGGCATGCTATGTACTGAAGGGGCTGAGCACAGTCCAAGGAGCCTAGGACCTATGTGCTTGGTGACCATACTCTCCTCTCCAAAAGGAGGGACCCAGGGGACCTCATCCAGCATCCTGAGAAGCCTCGCTTTGGACAGGCCTGAAATTTCCGTTCCTTCATTCTAGCGCTTTCATCCAAGACAGTGATTCGGGAAATAGCATTTCAAAATTGAAATTGGGGCTTTGAATGTCAAGTCTAGAAGAACTGTCCAAATCATCGGTAGGAAGGGCTTGGAAGAAGGGGAAAGTCACACTGTAATGCTAAAAGAGAGCCACCCAGCCAGGGATGGTCTGCACTCAGGCCAGACCGCAGGTCAAAGGTGGAAAGCTGAGAGCGATTCCCTAAGTTCTGGCATGGCTTTTGGACTCAAAGCAGCTGGGCTGGGGGCATGCTGTAAGGACAGAGGACCCTTTAGGGTTCCATCTCTTTGGAGAGAAGGTCCCTGCTGTTCACGTTCACTGAGGGTTTAAGAGGGAATAATGGCCTGAGGCATAAGCCACTCATCCAGATAAAGTGAATACTTCCTCGAGGGCACAGAGAGACCACTTGGTAAATGACTTCATCCACCTGCTCTAAATGGTGCTCCAGTGCACTGAGAACGTTAACCTCATTCACCTTCTGTGAATGAGCAGATTACTCCTAGAAAATGGTCCGTTCATGTTTGGCCAGGCATAGCCCCACTGTGAATGACAAAGTCTATTTTGACCTCCCAGGATAACCATGATCTTTCTCCCTTTCTGTCTCAGCCAAGCCTTTGCTTCTGGAAGGAGCCACTCTCTTTTGGCTAGATGATCATTCAGAGGGGTTACCTCTGTCCCTCCCCTACTGGTACATCTCAGAGTCTCAGAGCCATTTATGTTCCCATTTTTGCATCTTGACATAGGGATGCAGAGATGGGAACATCAAACCTCAGTTCTTCTGAGCCTTCATAGAAGGAGTGGGGGGAGTGGGTAGATATGGAGATGAAACAAGACTGGCCATGGACTGATCATTGGTTAAGTCTGGAAATGGTTGCACAGGAGTTAATTTAACTACTTTGTTTACTTTCATATTGGTTTGAAATTTCCCATAACGATAAGCAGAAAACAGATAGTAAGGGATCTCAAGTGTCTTGTGCAGTGGTTTTCCCATTGCCAGAAAATATATGGTGAATGAGCATTATCTGCTTGGAAAATTAACAAAATTAAAATTTACATATAGATCAGTGAAAACACTGCTACAGAGTTAACTTTTAAAATTTTAGCCAGGTATGGTGGCTCATGCCTATAATCCCAGCACTTCGGGAGGCTGAGGAGTGTGGATTACTTGAAGTTAGGAGTTCCAGAGCAAGCTGGACAACATGGTAAGACCCCATCTCTACTAAAAATGTAAAAATTAGCCAGACACAGTGGCTCACGCCTGTAGTCCCAGCTACTTGGGAGGTTGAGGCAGGAGAATCGCTTGAACCCAGGAGGCGGAGGGTGCAGTGAGCCAAGATTACGCCATTGCACTCTAGCCTGGGCGACAGAATGAGACTCTGTTTCAAAACAAAACAAAAAATTTAATATAATATTTGTTCATTATAAAAATCATTCAGGTACAGCCAGGAAGAGCCACTGTAGATAGTTTGAAATCCAAAGACCTCTTATGTGGGCATTACCCACAGATGTGCATGCCTGTGCAGCTTAATTTTAGATTTTGTGTTCTTTTGCTTTGTTGTTTTGTGTGTTTGATTTCTTTTCAAATCAGATTATGTTTCTTACAGCTCATTTTAACAACTTCATTCAAATATAATCTACATACCATAACATTCACCCCTACTAAGTGTATAATTCAATGATTTTTATTAAATTTATAGGGTTGTGTAACTATCACCACAATTCAATTTTAGAACATTTTCATCATTCCAGTAAAATCCCTCATGCCCATTTGCAGTTAGTCCCCATTACCACTCCCAGGTCAAAGCAGGCGCAAACCTACTTTCCATCTCTCTAGATGTGCTTTTTCTGGACATTTCATATAATAGAATAATACAATGTTGGTAGGTTTTTGTTTGGGGAGACGGAGCCGTGCTCAGTTGCCCAGGCTGGAGTGCAGTGGCACAATCTCGGCTCACTGCAGCCTCTGCCTCCCGGGGTCAAGCGATTGTCCTGTCTCAGCCTCCCAAGTAGCTGGGATTACAGGCACCCACCACCACACCCAGCTAATTTTTGTATTTGTAGTAGAGACAGGGTTTCACCATGTTGGCCAGGATGGTCTCAATCTCTCGTGATCTGCCTGCCTCAACCTCCCAAAGTGCTGGGATTACAGGCATGAGCCACCATACCCAGCCATAATTTGTGGTCTTTTGCATGTGGCTTCTTTCACTCCTCCTAATGTTTTAAGGTTCATCTACATTGTAGCATTTATCCGTAATTTGTTTCCATTTGTTGCTGAATAGTATTCCATTGTATGGATATGCCACGTTTTGTTTATCTAGTCATGAGTTTATGGACATTTGGATTGTTTCTACTTTTTTGGCTATTATTAAGAATGCTACTGTGAACACTCACATACAGCTCTCTGGGTGGACATGTGTTTTCATTTGTCCTGGTAGATACCTAGGAATGAAACTGCTATGTCATGCTATAAGTTTCTATTTAACATCTTAAGATACTGCCACACTGTTTTCCAAAGGGCAGCGTCATTTTACATTTCCCCAGTAATTTAGGTGCTTCTAATCTCCACATCCTCACCAACATTTGCTGTTGTCTGGCCTCCTGAATGTGAAGTGGTATCTCATTATGGTTGTAGTTTGGGTTGTAGTTTGCATTTCTCTAAGGACGTTTTGAAATGGGGAACTGTGCGTCTTCCAACTTTGTTCTTTTTCAAGATTGTTTTGGCTTTGTTCCCTTTGCATTTCCATATACATTTTAGTATCACTTTGTCAATTTCTACCCCCACCCCATCCCCCCAAAAGTCTGCTGAATAAGGATATTGAGCATCTTTTCATTTGTAGTTAGCCGTATTCTTCAAAGAAATACTATTCAAATCTTCTTCCCACTTTTTAAGTGGGTTGTTTGTCTTAGACTTGTAAGAATTCCGTATATATTCTGTATATAAGTCCTTTATCTTGGGTATATGATTTGCAAACATTTTCTCCCAGTCAGTGGCTTGACTTTTCATATCCATAATGCTGTCTTTTGAGGCACAAAAGGTTTTAATTTTGATGAAGTCCATTTTATCAATTTTTTTTATGGATCATACTTTTGTTGTTGTATCTAAGAACTCTTTGCCTAACCTAAGGTCACAGAGACTTTCTTCTACGAAGTTTTATAATTTTAACTCTTACATTCATCTATGTGGCTGAGGTACTTTTTTGTGTATGGTATGAAATAAGGGTCTAATTCTATGTTCCTGCATGTGGATATCCAGTTATCCCATCCCTGTTTATTGAAAAGACTGTTCTTTCCCCTTGAAATGCGTTGCCACTTTTGTCAAAAATCATAGACGATAAATATACCAGTTTATTTCTGGACTTTCATTTCTATTCCTTTGATCTATATTTCTATCCTTATGTCAGTACCAGGCTGTCTTGATTACCATAGCTTTGTAGGATGTTTTGAAATAGGGAACTGTGTGTCTCCCAGTGTTGTTCTTTTTCAAGATTGTTTTGGCTTTGTGTCCTTTGCATTTCCATATACATTTTAGGATAATCTTGTCAATTTCTACCCTCCCTCCCCCCCCACAAAAAAAAAAAAAGTCTGTTGAGATTTTGATAGGGATTTCATGTAACCCACAGGTCAATTTGGGCAGAATTACCTTTTTAGCAATATTGAGTCTTCTAACCCTTGAAAATAGAATATCTCTTCGTTTATTTAGATCTTTAATTTCTCTCAACAATGTATTATAGTTTTTAGTGTACAAGTATTGCACTTCTTTTGTGTTATTGTGAATAAAATTTTTAAAATTTATTTTTCCAATTGTTTATTGCTAGTATATAAAAACATTGATTTTCATATATTGGTCTTATTTTGTATGACTGTCTAATTTTTTAATTAGTTTTAATAGCTGTTTTGCAGATTCCTTTATCAGATTTTTCTGTGTACAGGATCATGGCATCTTGGAATAGAGACAGTTTTGCTTCTTTCTTGTCCATATGGGATGACTTTTCTTTTTCTTGCCTGATACAGAATTTTAGGAATTAAAACTCATCCAAAGTCATGGCAAAGATCAGTGATTATACTTATGATATAAATGAGGAGACAAAAGAGGCAACTTTTGGAGTTTTAAATGAGCCTTACAGAGGCAAAGGGAAGAATGGGTGACTGCATTCGCAAAGAAGTAAAAATACCACTCTACGGCCAGACACGGTGGCTCTTACCTGTAATCCCAAAGCTTTGGGGCACCAAAGCAGGAGAATCACTTGAGGCCAGGACTTCAAGGTTATAGTGAGCTATGATCATGCCATTGCATTTCAGCCTGGGCAACAGAGTAAGATCCTATCTCTTAAAATAATTTTTAAAAAGCCACTTCGCATCAACTCAGGTTTCACAGTGCTCCTCTTAGTGGGTAGTTATTTCAGCAACCTGACCAGAACAGACAAGATAACCCCTGAAACAACATGAAGGAGCCCTGAGTAGGAAAAGGTAGATGTCACACGCTCGCCAGGCTCATTTATGTAACCCACTGGAAGATCTCTGGTCTATACAGAACCTCATCTTCATGTCTACCTATTGTTTTAACAAGCTTTCTAGCTTGTTGATGGTTTTGTTTTGTTTTTGCAGCTATACTTTAGGAAAGGTGTTAGAGAAGAGATGAAGTAGGAGTTGAACATAAAGGATACCAAAAAGTGAAAGGACAGTAGCTGATAGTGAGGTGGCATATTGAAAATGCATTTAAATATCCCATGTATATTTCCTGGACACCTACAGGGACAAATCTTGTGCTCAAGAATTTAAAGGCACCACTGGTAGGTCAGTGGAAGGCAACTCCCCAAACTTGATAAACTCTGAGGACATCGGCTGAGCAAGCCAAGACTCCAGTGACCCCATCCATTTCTTTTGTGGCTGATGAATCAGATTCAAGTACAATGCTTTATAATTATCCCTATGAAATTCTAGCTTGCTAGTGTCAACCCATTGTTCTAGTCCTTTGGCATCTCTTTGGATTCTGATTCTGGTTTTATGAGTTGAAGCTTAATAACCTAAGTTTTGAAGGGTGGGGGGATTGCCAAAAAAATAAGCTGAACAGTGCTTTTTTTGTGATAATCCTGTGTCCTCAAAGAAGTTAAGTCCCATTTGCTGCAGAAAGAACTCATTAGCTCCTATAGCTTCTAAGAAGGATCCTCATTAAGGAATCTTTTTTTAAAATGTAATAACAAAATAAAACCCACCATCTAGCCAGGCTTCTTGCTATTGGAGTGGGAGTTTACAGATAAACTAGGGAGGAGGCTACACTGATCCATGTTGTAATGGGTTAGAGTTAAAAATACCAGTATGAGCAAATGTTTAGCTTAACATAGATACAAATAGTCACATATAGAAATCTTTACAGATCTGTGCATATAAAAGGGTGAGTACACATATATATATTTCTGTGCCCTGACAACTGAGATGGCCTAAAAGGAACGGACACTCCAGTGTCAACAAGCACACTTTCACCTAGATCTTGGTTCCTATTACCATTCTTCAATGAAAAGAACTAGGACTCCTGAGTGAAATGGATGCTTCTAGGACTCAGGCAGGAATATACAAGATGAACCTGGAGTATGTTATGGTGCCAGAAAGTAAGGAAGTTCCAAAACAAGAAACAAAACCCACACTGATAGGGGCATGTCAAAAAAAAAAAAAAACACAGAAGCCAACTGAAAGAGTGGCCAACTGAAAGGCCACTCCTGGATAATTAGAGCAAAACAATAAGGAAGCATTGGATTATAACCCAAAGTATAAAATAAATATCCATGACTCTACACTGATAGAAATAAATAAATGGAGGAGAAGGAACTAACCTCCCACGCAGAAGAATTCCAAATAATTTACACAGATACCTTGCCCTCAAGAAGGGGAAGCATAAGGCCTCACTCCCTCAGTGTGGGTAGTGGCTCCTTCCCAAAGAGTAGTAGGGGAGTGGGAGGGGAGTCCCTTGACAGTGGAGAGACCTTCAACCTGTGAACAAGGACAGCATCAATAGTCACAAATCACATTAATACAAGAGACCATTGATACAGTGTGAAAACAATGGCATTTCACCTCTGTAGTCTTCCTCCCAAAAACCTCTCAACCCAGTCTTAATCATGAGAAAAGCATCAGACAAGTTTCAATGGTGGGGCATTCCTATAGAATAGCTCAATATTCCTAAAAAAGGTCAAGGTCACCAAAAACAAGGAAATTTGAAGAAACTGCCAAAAGAACCCTAGGAAACATGACAACTAAATGTAATGGGCCACCCTAGATGGGATCCTGGGACAGAGAAAAGATACTAAGTACAAACTAAAGAAATCTAAATAAAGTATGGACTGAAGTTAGTAGTGCTGTGTTAATATTGGTTCATTACTTCTAACACACATGACATACTAATATAAGATTTAGTAATAGGGGACACTGGATATGAAGTATATGGGAATGCTGTTGGCTATCTTCTTGGTTTCTCTGGAAGTCTAAAACTGTTCTTAAAAAGAAAGCCTACTTAAGGGGAAAACCACCATCACTACCAATTTTGATAACCTTGAAGGGTTCGCATCAATTATCTGGAAAATTTATTTGTGAGAAAACCTTACTCCTTTATGATCATTGATAAGTGAAGCATTGCTGAATTATCTCTGCCTCTCTGAGCAAGTTAATACTGTATTTTTAAGAGAAGAGGAGAAGAGAGGGGAGGGAGTAGGGAAAAGAGTGTGTGTACCTTTGTGTGTGTGTGTGCACACACGTGTGTGTTTAAACAAGAGAAAAAGCGAATTCTAAATTGTTAAAACCTTTGAGTGGAACTTAATCTAATTTATAAGCAGTTCCACTAGAGATGTGCAAGGATTTTTTTGTTGTTGTTAAAGAGAAAAACTAGTTTCAAGCATTATTAAGCTTTTTTCCCTCCCAGAAGCTAAGAAAACCATCTGTGAGAACCTGTTTGCATGTTTGTTTTCTACAATAAAATGCAAAATACTTCTTCCTGTTAGCGGATTATACCATATGTCTCTCCCTGTAACAAAATCAGCATGTTTATTAATGAACCCAATCAGAGGCAAAGATTTAGAAAGATTTAAGGAACTGAATTCTCCATTCAATATTTCAGCAAAAGAAACTTCTGGTTAGACATCGTTGTTGTGCTTGGAAAATAGAAGCTTTGTTTTTGCTTTGAACTCAATTTACTTGGCAGGGGACAGAGAGCAGGAAGAGAGGCCTTTGAAAATTTTCATAAAAAAGGTCTGCCTTTAAAAATGGCCCTTCCTGCCTAATGATTCCCCTACTGATTTAGATCTACAGTTTATATGTGATTAATATTTAATTTGATCAGTTACATTTTTCCAGACAGACTAATTAAAATGCTTGATGGCCCAGATCCCCCAAATCTGAAGCAGTGACAGGCCTGTGGGCTTCCTGGAGTAACAGGAAGTGAATGAAGTAGTTTCAGCCATATTGTCAAAGCAACCCATGGTACTCATAATGGAAGCGTGGATTTTCCAGCGCGAACACTTTCCTCGCAACCCTGTTGACCTCTGAATAATCAAATAGATTGGTAGCACTAGGTATAGCATAGTGTATTAGAAAGAAATATGTCCAACCAGACCCAGCACTGCAGTTAAAGTACTGGTGCTGTCACAAGCCAGCAGAAGGCCTGGAGCAAATGACATACTCTCTCTAGACCCCAGCTTACTCCTCTGACAAATGAGGATATCAGCTCTGCTGTTCTCTTGTTTCTGACTTGTAGAAGAATGGACTTGTCAGCAGAGACCATAAGCAGTGGAAATCCCAAAAGCCAGACAGACCCTGGGCAGATTTTAGGGGATGCATGCTGTTCTGGTCATTCAGCCTTCACCCAAGCCATCTTTCTTTCTTCTTGGGGGCATAGACACAGCCCAGTCAACCTAGTTCTTATTTTATTGCATTCATTTTTCACGTGACGCAGTTTCTTAGAAATCTTATAAGAAAACGAAGCACCTATTACCGGGACACAACTGCAAGGGGGAAAAGTGACACTTAAGCACTTGGAAGGACAAGGACAGACAGTGGAGGTACCACAGGGCTGGACTCGAGTAACCCTGTACCTTCTTCCTGGGGTCTGTTGGCAGTGTTTTTGTGCTGTGGTCATGATACACACAGGTCTCACAAGGCAGGCAGCCAAGTGTTGACTCTGTCTTCGTAGGCAGTACAGAAAACTGTCTACTTGTTCCAGTGAGCTAAATCAAGTGAGAACAGGAAAGAGGTTTATGCAACTTTGGAAACTATAGCAAGAACCACTTTAAATGTGAGGACAGGGCAAGTAATGCTAAATATTTGCAGTGTGATTTTTTTTTTTAAGACTTTAAAGGTTGTATTGGGAGACCTTGTGAAAGAGGCCTTTCTTTTTTTTTTTTTTTTTTTTTTTTTTTTTTGGAGATGGAGCTTCGCTCTTGTCACCCAGGCTGGAGTGCAATGGTATGATCTCCACTCAATGCAACCTCCACCTCCCGGGTTCAAGCAATTCTCCTGCCTCAGCCTCCCGAGTAGCTGGGACTACAGGCATGCACCACCACACCTGGCTACTTTTTGTATTTTTAGTACAGATGGGGTTTCACCATACTGGCCAGGCTGGTCTTGAACTCCTGACCTCAAGTGATCTGCCTACCTCAGCCTCCCAAAGTGCTGGGATTATATGCATGAGCCGCTGTGCCTGGCCTCTTTTTTTTCTTTTCTTTTCTTTTTTTTCTTTTTTAAAATGAGGTCATGCATGCAGGCTGGTCACAAACTGAAAAGGCCTTTTGACAATTCAACTCCCTCAACTCTGGGATGGGCTTTTATCAATAACCCCCAACCCACCCAAGTCCTCCAAATACCCTGCCATCCAGGGAAAAACACATCAACACCAATAAACTGCATGTCCCCAAGGGGTGCTCTTTGCCCCAGGATAGTCTGGCCTCTCGGGAAATTTCTCTTACCTCCGGGGCTTTCTTTCACCAGAGAAGCCAGCCTGGAGGTAGAAGGGGAAGATACTTAGCAACAAAATCTGCTGCCCTGTGCTGCCCAGCCAGGGGGCAGTCAGGGTCTATGGAGGCTGAAAAACTGTCCAGGACCCAGAGCTATGTGGCTTATAAAGGCTGGCTGCCCACCCACTGAGGGTCTCCAAGTGGCAGCCCAGATGGACAGTGATGAGCTGTCATGTTGGATGGTTGGCCTCCTGTGATGACAACACTGTGCCAAGGAGGCCTGGGTTGAAGCTTTGAGCACATGTTAATTGGCTTAGCTCTATTCCACCACTGTAGAATTTTTTAATTCAATTCAGCAAATATTCCCTGAATTCCTGTTCTGTGCCAGGTAATAGAGCTAGACACTGTGAATGCAGAGATGGATAAAATATGTCCTTTAGCTGATGGAGAGAAAAACATGAACAAATAAATGTCATTTACTATGAAATATACTAGAGTATCTGGAAAGAACAGTGCAGACAGGAAGGGATGGATAGCTGAAAGTGTGTGGTTAAAACAGTGCCCGCCCATCTTCCCTAGACACAAACCACTCAAAACCAAGACCCTGTTGGAGGAAGCATTCCTGTGAGTTCATTAGAGCAGGATTTCCTTAATTCTCCCTAGGAATGTTAAAATATAAAATTTGAAAAAAGGATTCCAAGAGCAAATAAGTTTGGGAAATAGTGAGTTAAAGTTAGACATGTTGCTTTCATTGGTAGCTCATGCTTAACTGCAGAACTTTTCAAAGCCTTGAGTATGCTAAGCACATTGTGTGATTACCCCAGGGGAGGAGATGGTATTGAGAATTTTGACTTGGGAGCTTTTTTCCAGAGTTATCTCCTTGGGCCTGGGACCCTCTTATCCTTGGACCCTGGCACAGTGTCCTGTCTGCAGCTGAGAGTTTGCAGAGTGGCCTTCTAGTCCCAGCCCTCCCACTGTGACTGTAACTGTGTGGCTTTGGGAAGTCTAACCCTCTCTGATATTGTTTCCTCATTGTGTTAGACAATTTTTGCATCTCTATAAAGAAATACCTGAGGCTGGGTAATTTATAAAGAAAGAGGTTTCATTGGCTCTTGGTTCTACAAGCCATACAAGCATGGTGCTGATATCTGCTTGGCTTCTGGGGAGGCCTCAAGAAGCTTTTTTTTTTTTTTTTTTTTTTTTTTTTTGAGACAGTCTTGCTCTGTTGCCCAGGCTGGAGTGCACTGGCGCAATCTCAGCTCACTGCAACCTCTGCCTCCTGGATTCAAGCCATTCTTCTGCCTCAGCCTCCCAAGTAGCTGGGACTACAGGCGCCCGCTACCGCGCCTGGCTAATTTTTTTGTATTTTTTAGTAGAGACGGGGTTTCACCTTTTTAGCCAGGATGGTCTCAATCTCCTGA
This sequence comes from Theropithecus gelada, assembly GCF_003255815.1. NCBI lineage: Eukaryota > Metazoa > Chordata > Mammalia > Primates > Cercopithecidae > Theropithecus > Theropithecus gelada. The sequence continues at coordinate 4,691,573 of NC_037670.1, read as the reverse complement.
CCTTGTGATCCGCCTGCCTCAGCCTCCCGAAGTGCTGGGATTACAGGCATGAGCCACTGTGCCTGGCCAGGAAGCTTCTAATCATGGCAGAAGGCAAAGGGAGAGTAGGCACATCAGATGGTGATAGCAGGAGCAAGGGTAAGAGAGATGGGCGGTGCCACACACCTTCAAACAACCAGTGCTTGTGTGACCTCACTCACTGTTACGAGGACAGCACCAAACCACGAGGGGTCCACCCCCGTGACACAGATACCTCCCATCAGGTCCCACCTCCAGCATTGGCAATTACATTTGTAACGTGAGATTTGGGCAGGGACAAATACCCAAACTATATCACTCATCTAGAAAAGAAGGGAACAGTGACATCTGCCTATCTTGCAGTATTGTTGTGAAATAATAGATGTGAAAGCACTTTGTACTCATAAGGACTGGGATTGTAATTGCTGGGTTGTGACAATCGCAGTTGTGATCAAGTCTTCGAGGCTTTAGTTACTTGACTGCCTTGAGGTTGTGGCCTCTCATTATGCCTGGAATTCCCCCATCCTTCACTTCTTTACCCACCCCATTGAGATACTTCTTATAACCATCCCCCAAGTTCAATGTTGGTAGCCCTGAGGCTTCTGTCCTTGGATCCTTTTGCTCGAGACCATTTCTCTCAGAGCTCCAGGTGTCAACATTACCTGTCTTCCGATAACCACCCATGTTTCTGTCTCTAGCCTTCACTTCTCCCTTAAGTTCCGGATCCAAATTTCCAACTTCTCCCCAGATATCTTGATGTAATTATCTGAAGCTGCATACTAGTGCCTCAAACTGCTTACCCTTCCCCACACACTGTGTGCCTTCATAACTGGGTGTCATCTTAAAAGTGCTTCTCATAAACTCCTGCTCATTCTTCAGAACCTACCTTTAGTGTCTCCTTTTGGCTGACTTCCTCCCGTGCGCTCCCAGAGAACTTTGTTCCTACACCTAACATGCCACTTCTCACACTGCCACTGTGGCCATTGGTGTAGTTTTCATGAAGTCAAGGACTGTGCTTTATTTGCCTTTAAATTCTCATCCTTGAGAGGATGACTTACTGCAGGGCAGGCAGTAAGTCTAATTGGATGCATATACCTCATTCTAGTCATGGCCATGCAACAGAGAAGAGTTTCATCTTTAATGCCACATCTGGCTTTACACTGGAGGCCTGAACCTGCCGCATACACAATTTTGTTCTTTTCCCTGCTGACTGGGATTTGCAGGCACCCAGAAGCTGAAGACCCTCGGGGTCTCCAGAGGAGGTCACATGCGCCTCTGGCCACAGCCACCCCTGGGCTTTCAGCTGGCCAGTGCTCCCAGCTTCCAGCCCTTGGCTGGCAGAGGTGAGCAGGAGTCCCACCCACTCCTCCCCAGCTTAGCCGAGTCATGTTGATATTCTGGCGGCATAGTCAGGCTTGTTATTGAGCACATGCTTTGCAGATTAGCCTGTTTGTATAGCCAATCGAACATGTGCTCCATTAAAAATTAAAGCATCCTGTTTTAAGGATGGAGCAGGAGACATCAGCTGCCACTGTGTAGCAGACATGCAAAGCCCCAGAGCCCATTACCATAGGTTACAGCAAATGTTAATCAGTGCCAGCGCAGTTAAATAATGCAGTTTGTGCAGATGGCAGCTACTACATCTCCTCACAGATGTGTCCTCAAGTCCCGGAGGCTGCTGTATCACAGGAGTTGTCGGGAGCAGTCAGATCTGATGCTGACTGTCAATATCACCTTTTGTGTTTGTGTGCATCCTCCAGCCAGCTGAGAGGCAACGATAGGATGACTTCAGGCCCTACTTCCAGCAGCCCTTCCAGAGCTGGAGCAGAGGGTCTGTGTGAGGCTCACAGGAGAGCAGAAATATTTCACTAAATCGCCAAGAACACTCAGAGTAAAGCTCTGCAGTCTGCTCCATGAAACTGTACCCAGCTGCATCCTGCGAGAGGCTTCCCAGCCAGGTGGAGTGGGGATGGCGTTCCCACCTTCACTCTTTACTGCTTTCTGCTTGCTAACAGGCAAGAATTCCACAAGTATTCTTCCTGGCTTCCATAAGTGCAGGGACACCTCACCGTATCAGAAGTTGGAGTTCTGACAGCACCTACTGTGCACAGGGCCTGATTCTGAATGGCAGAGTGCTGTTCCCAAAACCCAGGCACTTGGCTCTCTGGTCCAGGTGTCCCTACCTTCCGGCCCCTGAACAGACACTCTGTGTAAAATGTAGGAGCAGATCGCCACTCATGCTGCCAGCAGTAAGCAGCAACCGCTGTGGCAAGAAAAGACCAAACCGTTTCAACTGTCCCAGCTCTTATCTCTCTGTGTAATTCCTTACTAGCAGCTGTGGGGGACCCTTCCGTGAAAGGGCACCTAGAGTGCTGACATCCACACGTGGGCACCTGGGGCCATTCCATTTCAGCCACTGTCAGGAGCAGGCACAGTGACTGGTCCCCATGAAGGTGTCCTATTATCAAGAGAAGATGAAATTAAGCTCGAGGTAATCAAGTGTGGGAAACTTGTAAATACGGAAGCAGGGAAGATTGCTCTTGATATAGTTAAGTGTTTTACTTAAAGGTGTAAGTTTCAGCTTTCTGAAAAATAAGCTACTGTAGAACAACCCATTTCTGAATAGCATCAAATATGTGAGGTGAAAATGTACTTATGAGAAAAATAGTTAAAAATTTATTCATCCTGTTTCCTTTCTAGGTGGTCAGACTATGCGCTATTCTTCATTCCTTGGTGGGACACATTGCGTCTTATGAATGTAACGTGTTGCTGTAGACAAATGCTCTTGTGGAGTGAAGCCCAGGGACAAGGGTCTTTTGCTTTCCTTGCAAAATGTAGAGACATTATTCCTGTGTCACCTTTGAAGGCCATGCCATCTGATACGGTTTGGCTGTCACCTTTAATCACACCTTGAATTGTAATAATCCCCATATGTTGTGGGAGGGTCCTGGTGGGAGGTAATTGAATCATGGGGGTGGGTCTTTCCCCTGCTGTTCTCATGATAGTGAATAAGTCTCATGAGATCTGATGGTTTTAAAAGGAGTTTCCCTGCACGTGCTCCCTCTTTGCTGGCCGCCATGTAAGATGTGCCTTTGCTCTTCCTTCATCTTCCACCATGATTGTGAGGCACCCCCCAGCCATGTGGAACTGTGAGTCCGTTAAATCTCTTTTTCTTTATAAATTACTCAATCTTGAGTGTATCTTTATTAGCAGCGTGAGAACAGACTAACACACCATCTGCTCTGATGGCTTCTACCCTTTTTTTTTGAGACAGAGTCTTGCTCTGTGGCCAGAGTGCAGTGGTGTAACCTCAGCTCACTGCAACTTCTGCCTCCTGAGTTCAAGCAATTCTCCTGTCTCAGCCTCCCAAGTAGCTGGGACTACAGGCACACACCACCACACCCAGCTAATTTTTGTATTTTTAGTAGAGATGAGGTTTCACCATATGGTCAGCCTGGTATCAAACTCCTGACCTCAAGTGATTCACCCACCTCAGCCTTTCAAAGTGCTGGGATTACAGGTGTGAGCCACCGCTCCCAGCCGGCTTCTACCCTTTCTTTACCTCCCAGTCTCTTTATCATTTGTGGAGGATTTTAGCACCTGACTCACTCCTTTCCTTCCATTAAGACTGAGCAATGACATGAGCAGCTCATCTGAGCCCCAGGCCTCTGGATTCCTGACCTCCTTGCCTCCAATGGTCTTTCCTTTATCTACCTCTGCTGCCAATTCCCATTGTCATGCCCTACATCTTGTCACTACCTATAATGATGTCGATTTCAAAATAGTGATTTCCAAACCATTAGCTACAAAGAGCTCAAGGAACTGAGAGGCCAGGATGCTCAAAACCCACCACTGGCTTCACACCACACTTAGAACAAAGGTCCTTCCCTGCTGTGACCCTGCCTACTGCTCTGACTTCGTCTCCCACCGCTCTGCTCCAGTCACTCTGGCCTTTGGTCTGGCCTTCCAACAAGCTGAGCTAATTTGCACCTCAGAGATTGGTTCCATTTCCTGAATGCTCTATCTCCTTATAGATGGTCACTTGGCTTGTTCCCTCACTTCATTCAAATGGCATCTCCTTGGAGAGACTTCCCTGACTACCCTATTAAAACGACAACAGTACATCCCCTATCCCAAATCACTCTGTCTGCTTATCCAGCTTTGCTCTTCTTCACAGCACTGAGCCAGCATTTAGACAGAGACACCCACACACCCATATACATCTATATTCACTTACTTATTGCCTGTCTGCTCCATTGAAATGTTCGTGCCACGAGGACAGGGGTCTTGTCTGTCAATATTTACTGCTCTATCCAATGTGCCTCCAATGGTCTTTCATTGGAAAATCAATTGAATGAATGAAGGAATATGTTTGGGCTGGAAGCAAATATTGGAAGTGGAGTTTTAAAAACACAGGGTTACTTTTTAAGCTTTCTAATAAACTTTTTATCAAAAGCATTTTTCAATTATTAAGACATCATAAATGAGCAAATTTCAGCTTCTCAAAGATATACTTAGGAGCCAACTAGAGAAAGCGGAAGAATTCATTTTCTTAATATTTTGTGAAATCCAGGATAGACTATTTCAAGCTATAAGGCTTCCAGCATTAGCCTTGAAACCCCATCTTTATTTTACTTCACTGCTAGGTGTCTCTTTTTTTTGTTTTTCCTAGAACTTTTGTTTGACTTCTAATTTTGTCCTCTGATTGAGGACTGAAACAACGTGTTGTAATCTCACACTAGGCAAATACAATTGAAATTTTTAGCAGATTTGATTACATTCTTGAAAGTGGCAAAATCAAGTGAAAGCAGATGGATCAAAAGATTGAAAACTTTGGCTTAGAATCATTCTTTTTACTTTTTGGGATATAAATCATAGTATTGGTCCTTTTTACTTTAGATAAATACGACCCCAGAAAGTTTTGAAAGTTTGTGTCTGTGAACAAAAGCAAGATGAATTGTCTCTCACTTCCCTGGTCTGGAAGAGAAGTTCCAAAGCAGGGCTGAACTGTCATCAGCATCTAATAATCTTCCTTTAGTTTTCATTTTCCGTTTCTAAATCTTAGCATGTGAGATCACAGGCTCCCTCTCCAAATTCATCAGTTGGCTCTTGTTTTGCCAGTAAGAACTGAATCCCTCATCTCAACCAGTCTGTCACCAAGGCACTTGCTGCAAAGACTTTGTACCAGTTGAGATGCTTTTAGCTGCAAGTAATAGAATGCCTCATCCAAAGTAGCCATACGGCCAAGCACAGAGGCTCACACTTGTCATCCCAGCACTTTGGGAGGCCGTGGTGAGATTGCTTGAGGCCAGGAGCTTGAAACCAGTCTGGGTAGCACAGCAAGATCTTGTCTCTACAAATTTTTTTTTTAATTAGCCTGGCATGGTGGCACTAACCTGTGGTCCCAGCTACTCAGGAGGCTGAGGTGGAAGGATTGCTTGAGCCCGGGATTTTGAGCTATGATCCACTGCATTCCAGCCTGAGCAACAGTGATGAGACCCTTTCTCAAAAAAAAAAAAAAAAAAAGTAGCCATTAAAAAAAAGGATGTTCAGTTAATTATCTCACATAATGAGATATTTAGAGGTAACCAGATGAGATTGGGCTGACTCCTAGGAAGCTTTACGTTAGGTTGATAAGATGGCTGCAAGCGTGGTATCTCCACACCTTATACCCAAGGAGGGAAGGAAAAGGGCAGACCTACTCCTTAATTGTGTCTTTCTTTTTAGTAGGGAGGAAAATCCTTTCCAGGGGTCCTGCAGCAGATTGTCCCTTACAGATAATGACCAAACTAGGTCGCGTGTTGATACAGTTTAGATATTTGTTCCCTTCAAATCTTGTGTTGACATTGCCTCTCCAGTGTTCGAGGTGGGCACTGGGAGGTGTTTGGGTCATGGGCTGGATCCCTCACGAACGGCTTGGTGTCCTCCCTGTGGTAATGAATGAGTTCTCACTCTACTAGTTCACACAAGAGCTGCTTGTTTAAAAGAGCCTGGCACTTCCTCCCCTCTCACCACATGCCCTGTTGGCTACCCTTGCCTTCTGCCTTGAGTAAAACTCCATGAAGCCCTCACCAGAAGCAAATGCTGGCACCATGCTTCTTGTACAAGCTGCAGAACCATGAGCCAAATAAACCTCTTTCCTTTATAAATTATCCACCCTTGGGTATCCGTTTATAGCAGCACAAAATGGACCAATACACATGGGTGCCACAAACCAGTCACTAGCAAATATAGATTAGACCACTTGGTTATCTCCTGGCCTGGACACATGGCAGTTTCCTACCTGAACAAAGTTGGTGTTTTCTAATAACAGAGAATGAGGGATGACAGGCTGCCAGGGTCGACAACTAACAATGTCTGCTACAGCTGTACAACCCATTACTCCTACTGAAAAAACTCACTCCAGGTGGAATAGTAGCTTACATCAGGGTCTGTATTGATAGACCAGCAGATTATAAAGTATTTGGAAGTGCTCTTAGAATCTCTGCTCATTTATGTCACCACTGTTTCATTTACATACCTCTAGGATAGCACTTAACACATGGCATCATGATTCCATGTTCACAGGTCTGACTGTTCCTACCAGATTGTCACCAGGAGCCCCTGATTTCTTTGTGTCCAGGGTACCCAGGACAATACTTGGAACTTAATAGAGGTAGAGGCTCAGTCTGTGTTTGCTGAACAAATGAATGAACAAACTAACAACAAATAATGAAGAACGTATTCCTGAAGCCGTGCGTTATGAAAAACAGTTGGAATAATTATAGGTGTTTACCTGGGGAATGAATGAATGAATGAACGAATGAATGAATAAGCAAATGATGACTAAGAGGTTTTTGGAGTGGTGTCCAATGAACTGTTGAAATGACGGGAAATGTTGACGTGGAGAAGAGATTTGAGAAATACAATGACTTTTTGCAGTGCAGGATTTAAAAGTCTTTTACGTGAAAGAGAGATGAGACTTACTTTGTAGGATCTTTAAGGGTAGAGCTAGGAAAAGTGGGCTGAAACTAGAAGGAGACAGAATTGTATTGAACTAAAATCTAAAAGCGGAGCTATGTAAAGATAGAATAGACTGTCTTTGGAAAGAATGAGCTCACCGTCACCAAGCAGAGAGTGGCTAGGCACACTCTCAGGCAGTGGTAGGATTTTATCATTGAAGATTGGACTTAGATAAGAACGATGCTTATTCCCTGGTATAACTGGGGGTCCTCCTTCATAGTGAGGGAATTCTCTGAAATTTAAAGAAAAATTAAACTTTTACCAGTTAATGTTAACATGAAGGAGGTGTGTGGTAGCCCTTTCCAAAGTACCAAGAGACTTTGTGATGCTATGAGACATCTTGGAGTAGTCCCACTGCTTTTATTATTCCCAATTACATGTGCTATTTTTCCCTGTTGAGCTCATTTTGACAGGAGAAATGTTTTTTTAAAGAAAAAGATGTTAATAGATGTCACTGGTTTTGTCTGTCTTACCGGCTTCTGTTTCTTACTTCAGGACATTATCCAGTTTATATTTTATTAAAATTGGCCTCATGCAACTCTTGAGGTGAGTGGGTAGAGAAAGAGGAGAAGAGCCCCACTTCCTGGAGATGGACGAGAGGGATTGGGTCCACCAGGTATTCTTTCAAATGGGCTGTCTCACTGCCCACCTGCAGAACTGAAAATCAGAGAAAAGCGGTGGAAACTGAGAAACCGTGGGACATCATTCACTCTCGTAATTACAGTGAGGAAGTGTGCTGCATATGTATGTTCCCTCAGTAAAACAGGTGTTCTGCCCTTCAAATGCTAATTATAGACTATTGCAGATCAATGATCTTCACTTATTTCATATTGCTGCTGCATTTTTTCCACATTTAACTACCCTGTGATATAGAAAGCTTGCTCACCCTTAAAAAAATCAAAATGCATATGGAATTTCTGAAATAAGCCCCTTTTCTGGAAGTATTTTGTGGTTAGTTTCAAAATGTAATATCCTGAGAAAGGTTTAGGTTGGCTTTTTATTTTAATATATAATAAAAAAGAAAAATCACTAGGCAATGAGCAATTTTACTTCCATTAGCCTAATGTCTTTGTGGTTTCATTTGAGGTCACTAGTAGATTATTTTTCTTGCATTATTTCATCAGCTGTCAGTTCTATTACAATCATGTAATTCATTCAGTGCTGTGATTTTTCCAAGACATAACTGCAAGCTTAGAAGACAGTTTTTTGGAAGTTTATTTAGATGATTGTAGGGTGTCAGACTGCCTCAATCTTCTCCATGCTCAGTGTCTGAAGGGTCACTGACAGATTATACATGATCTTAGATGCTCAAGTAATTATGACCACTATGTTTTTATACCCAGCACATAAAAATATATCTGCACTTTCTTTATTATCATCTTTTGAAAGACTGTGGCCTGCCTATGGGTGGGCAGTTAGGTTTACTACTTAGATTACAGGATACATGATATACCTCTTATTCAACACTAACAATAACTCTTTTTAAGGTGGTTTCATTCAAGCTTACTATATTAATATATTCACCATTGGAGCTTTGATTACAATAATGCGGTTTCTTTATGTTTGCATGTAGTCGACATCAGTTAGGAAGTCATTTGAAAATCATTCACTGAACACCAGCTACACACACCTTGTTAGTTTCTGGTAGTTATAAAGAAATTATAAATTCTCTGCTCTTGAACGTATTATTGTGATCCATCGACGCCTCTAGCAAAGTAGTCATTTAGCTTGGTTTTTGTGGGGTTTTTTTAGTAGGAGGATAATTTTTAAATATTAAAAAAATTAGGCCAGGCACAGTGGCTCACGCCTGTAATCCCAGCACTTTGGGAGGCCGAGGCAGATGGATCACAAGGTCAGGAGTTTGAGACCATCCTGGCCAATATGGTGAAACCCTGTCTCTACAAAAAAATACAAAACTTAGCCAGGGGTAGTGGCGCTCGCCTGTAGTCCCAGCTACTCAGGAGGCTGAGACAGAAGAATCGCTTGAACTCAGGAGGGAGAGGTTGCAGTGAGCCAAGATTGTGCCACTGCACTCCATCCTGGGCAATAGAGTGAGACTCTGTCTCAAAAAAGGTAAATAAATGAAAATTAGAACTCTACGTAGTAATAGTTTACCTTTATTATCTTTTAATTTTTAAAATACAAAATGCATATATTAAGGTACATGTACATAAAATGATATGTCTGGGATTTGTTTTAAAATTATCCGGAAAGGTGGGAGTAGTGGGAATGGGTAGATGAAATAAGACTGGCCATGAGTTGATAATTGTTGAAACTGAGTGCTGGTAGGTAGCAGTTTATTATACACTCTACATTTTATATGCATTTATTATACATATATAATATATGCGTATATAAAAAGTAGATACAATTATCTACTTTTATGGAAATTGTTCATTTAAAAAAAGGAATAGAAGGTTACTGTGCACTGGGAGCAGTGGCTCATGCCTGTAATTTCATACTTTGGGAGGCTGAGGTGAGAGGGTTGCTTGAGCCTAGGAATTCAAGACCAGCCTGGGCAACGTAGGGAAACCCTGTCTCTACAAAAAAATACAAAAATTAGCCGAGTGTGGCGGTGCATGCCTGTACTCCCAGCTGCTCAGGAAGCTAAGGCAGGAGGATTGCTTGAGCACAGGAGGTTGAGGCTGCAGTGAGCCAGGGTTGTACTGCTGTACTCCATCCTGGGTGATAGAGCGAGACACTGTCAATCTATCCATCAATCAATAACTGTGAATTCAGCTTTGCTTTTAAAAAGAAAATATGTTTTAATGATCATTGAAGCATTTCTGTATACTTGAAAAATATTAATAATTGTATGAGAACAGCATATAATTTCCCGAGACTATAGACAGAGCTTTGTGCTCTTGGACTCTGAACCCTTTGTTGTAACTGTTAGAATACAATAGACAAGCAAGTTCAAGGTAGCTTGATACATACTGTACACAAAAATTGAGCACATTCCAAGGGATGTGAACCTTAACTACAGAAGCATGTATGGAGTTGCTTTAATTTACTGTGACTGTGTTGCTTAGAAAAGGAAGACGACAGTGCTGCCATTTAAGTACTGATAACATTTAACACTGGGTGCATAAGGTTGAGGCAGCTTGGAAGGTCCAGAATATGAAGCAAATAATCCGATCCATTCAGAAACCAAGAAACCTCCAAATAATTCACTCTAATTCAGCCTCTGCCAAATTTGCCTTTGGGCCAATTGTCACCAGTGCCAAATTACCAACAGACTTCCTTTTCTGGTCTTAGTCATGTTGACCTCTTCCTTCAGTCTCTTAGTGAAGCAGGATTGAAAACATCTACATTGTATTTCAATTTCTATGAAGATTGGAGAGGAAAGGTATATTTCTTGTCTTTTGTCCCTGGCCAGCTTGTATTGGGAACTTATTTCCTTGAAATTCCTGTCCTGTAAAAGCATGCAGGTGAAAGTATCTTTAATGTATACTTACATTTTGGTATGTGTATAATCTTAGATTACATGGGAATTGGATATCTGGAATGGATCAGCCTTAGGAAAATGTTTCTTTTTAAAAACTATTAAATATTGGAACATTATACAAAAAATAGCATTGAAATATTTAATCTGTGGTTCAGCTCTGTTGTTCATTTAAAGGTTTAACTGTTTCCCACTGTTTAAATATCTCTATCTGATCTTTCGTGCTAAGTATGTCCAAAATATTGAAAAACAGATGAATGATCAAGGAACTTAAGGAATACTCCCCCAGTGAAGCTAGAAGGATATTCTTGAGGAGAAAAAAAGAATGCATGAAACTTATTTAACAAGAAAGATTTGAGTCAGGTAATCTACATAATATATCCACTGGCATTAAGGCTGTCATCTTGGTATTGCATTTCTGGTACGAATTTCGCAATAGCTGTCTTTCACTGTCGGTTCTAATAAAGAGTGTTGGTCAGCTTAAATTCCCTGGGAGCTCAGAGTTATGTTTTGTGAACTGCATGTGCCTGAGGCCTCTCATGCATGATTTAAACTGCTTTGTAAATGTCAATAGGTGGAAAAGCATTGGATCCCTTGTAGATTTCTCCAAATCCTCAAAGATGTGTATGCCATGTATAAACCATGCTGCACTCTCAAGGCCATTGCCGTTTTTTATACTTACCTAACTGGGGGTTTAAGGTATTGCTAGAAGCAAAATATCAGTGTGTTCATGTCTCGATCCAACTGGCCAATGAAACCCTTTATTAGGAAAACCTTTGCACCAGAGAAATGTCTCCAGTGACCTGAAATGGCACACCTCATGAATGTTGAATGTTCTTCAAACTCTATTTCTTCATTCTTGACTTTTTTCAAAACATACATTTGACTTGATTGAATTTACTGATTTCAGAGTACTGCATCCATTTCATGGACAGCAGTATGGGGTCATTAAAAAAAAAAAAAAAAAAAAAATTCCACTGGAAGTGGAAGCCCAGACCTGGGGTCCTATCCTGGTTCTGCCACTCTCTGGCTCTTTGTCCTTGGGCAAGCCACTTAACCTTTTTGGGACCCTGCTTTTCTGATCCATTAAATAAAGGAGGTTGAATTAAATGATCTCCAGTTACCTCACAGCTCCAGCATCAGGGATTCCAAGAGATAGTGACAGAAAACCAGTGTGACACTTTTAAAGCCAGGAAACACATGTGACTTTTTAATTGGGCTCATTCCACTCTGTGGGCAGCACACATGCCGGCAGGAGCCCCAAAATGTCCAGCAGCAATGGCGTAGGGAGGCCCGAGTGTCAGCCTGAGGGTTTATCAACTCGTTTTTGTTCAAAGCACTTCCTGGCAATTGTTTTCCATGGACTTGGGAACTGCGCTAAGGGCAATCCTCCCACAGTGTGCCCCGACCCCCAGGTGTGTTCCTTAGGTAAAGCTGTTTTTTAATGTCTGAAGAGGCCAGAGCAAATGCCAGTGAGGATACAGCACTCTAGGATCTCCAGGATAGAGGCACCATATGAGCAAAAACACTGGACTGGGTTTCTCAGAGTCTGTTTCTCACTCACTTTAGTACCGCTCAGTTAACATGGTACCTGGAGATAGAGGTGCTTAGGAAATGTACGCTCAGTAAATGTTGCAGAGTTTATTCGGAGTCAGAGAGACATCGGAGCAGATGGTCTTTTTCGTTTTCTTCATGTTTTGATTCCTACATAGTTCAGAATAAGTCACTTTGATCTTTTCTTTGCACGTGTTCACTTTCTAATATAGTGTCTTCTTGGGGAGACTGTTTTTTGGCAGATACGTGAGTTCATGTATTAGCTCTGGAGCCAGCCTGCCTGAATTCGAATCCTGACTTTTCCTCTAACTGTGTGACCTTGAGCAGTTTCCTTAACCGTTCTGTATCTCAGGTTTTCATCTGTAAAATAAGGATAACGGGAGTACCTATCTCTTCAGATTATGAGGATTGAATGGGATATACACATCAAACTCTCAATTCCTGGTGTGTAGAAGTGTTCGCAGTTGTTACTTTTTAAAATGTTTTGACTACTTTTGAAGTTTAGTGTTCAAGGTGAACTTTTTAAAGAAAAGCCAGGGCAATTGGATGCACCTTGGGGGGAAAAAAAATAACTTGCCTAATCCCCATCTTCTCCATTCCATTGAGGAGTGTTCTCAAGTGGCCAGACAAGACACCTGTCTGCTTCATCTGCAAGACCCCAGCGGCTGTGCTGGGGTTTGAGGTCTCTCATTCAGACCAGGTATGTGATGGCTTGGTTATCATGCACTGCTCCTGAATCCACCATCTCCACATCCACACCCTTGGCAGGGAGACCAGAGCCAATTGGGAACTCTGCCACCTGGAGAGACCTTTGAAACACTGTCGCCACCAGTGTTCCATTTGTGTGTTTGCAGAATGCCAAGTAAGCACATTCTTTTTCACCCTCTGACATGACCTCAGGGTTACTTTCTGTGGTTGTTGACAAATTTTTAGACATCCCAGTTTTATCAGCGGAAACCTTGAAGAGTGACAAATGGTTCTTGGAAGAGTTGGTACATACTATAAAATGTCAGCTGGCTCATTTATAACCCAGTGATGTCCAGTGTCTGAGCCGTGCTATCAGCATGGTCTATAGATAACTCACCCTCACGATGCTCCGCTCTCCCCAAGTACTTTGTGCAGCTGTTCTGGTTGAAGACCCAGTTGACATCTATAATAGATATCAAATGGAGAGCCTCTCATTTTATCACTCCCTGTGTTTCAGCACTGGCGGTCCCCATGGACTGTCAGAAACAAGCAGCCAGCACGTTATGGGAAAGGTGACTTGCTGAGTCCCTGTGCCCTGAGGACATTATTAAGTGCTAGGGAACCTTGTTAGCTCATAAAGTTGGTTCAAACCAATTATTGCTCTGCGACCATTACCATTGCCACGAATGTAACTCTTTTAAATTCTTGCCCATAAAGCCGATCTTTCCATTACATTATATCATAGAGCAAGACTTCTGATCTGGCCGCACTTGTATCCCACCGGCTGCAAAGACTAAACATTGCATTTGCTGCTCAATATTGGTTACCCTTCAGTGCTTCATGGAGGCAGCAAGACTGCTATTTATAGATTTACTTTCTGTCTCCCTGGTTCAGCGCAGTCAGTTTTGACACACTGTCCCAGTAATCTGATCAGCCATGCTGCTTTTAAATGAAGGTCTAGGCCTTGGCCTCTGTGGAGAGGGTGACAGCTGTCAGATACAGATAGTAGGCTACAGATCCTGGCTGCTAAAACCCTCTCATTCATTCCTGTTACAGATCATTGACCACAGCTTGAAGCCGTGCTTTACAGTTGGCCGATTAGTTGGCAAGAGATCTACATACTGTATTAGCAAGGTCAACCACTGAGATAAAGGCAAAAACTTAAACCCCTGCACTATTTTTAAACCAGTAGCCATTTGTTAAAGCTGGTTATTTTGGTACATGTCTCCCTACCCCTCTTTTTTTTTTTCTCTCTCTCTCCTAAAACGAAACTCAAGAAACTTGTTAAAACTTTTTGGCAGCTAATGAAGATGGTTCAGATAATGAGATGGTTCCAACCTGAGAAGGAAGGACGAGGTCTTTCTCAGCAACTCATTTAGTCACCTTGGATAGTAAGCCGTGTCAGCTGTGCTCATGCCTTGTTTTAATCAGAACATGTTTGGAGATCTTAGTCCAGGGATACCTGGATGAAAGTTCAGCCAGTTTGAGTGCTCTGGCCATGACAGTAGGGTAGGCGGATCTGGCCTAGAGAGAGGTGAGTTATGATTCATACAAGTTTAAATCCTTGCTCACTCCTAAATGAGGTGGTTGGGCTTGGTTGTCAGCTCAGATGATTGAGCCCATTTTGTAGGTATTTCCTTCTCCAGAGTCCTTCCTTCCCCCAGCGTCTTGTCTGTAGGTATTCTAAAGCCAGGCATTATTCAACATACTATATTGGACTTGTGTAAAAGAGAACTTGTACCCTGGGAAACCCTGTATTAAAAGTGGTTAATTGACTTCTTCATATTCAGTGAATATCCCTGCTGTTTCAGAATCGACACAAGTGACCAAACCTTCAATCTTATCTTTACTCAGAAGGGGGTCTACCTACAAGATTTTGAACTCTTCCTTCACCATCTGACCAGCCTTCTCTCTGCTTTCCCCTCTCCTAT